>NW_027185601.1:2508157-2592529 GCF_028583685.1 Petaurus breviceps papuanus | reverse complement strand
GAGAGAGAGAGAGAGAGAGAGAGAGAGAGAGAGAGAGAGATTTAGGTTTGATATAAAGAAAACAATTCCTGCCTATTAGAGGCACCCAACAGAAAAATGAGCTTTATCAAGAAATAGCAAGTACCTCTATACCAGAGGCCTTCAAGCACAGTGTGGATTTTCCATTTATTATTCCACTCTCTGCAGAGAGAGTTCTTGGTCAGCTACGTTGTATACTAGGTGACCTTTATGATACCTTCCAATTCTGGAATGTTATGTTTATCTAGCAAGCAATGCCACCTCATTGTCTGCCATAAGCTTCCTGAAATATATTCTTTGGGTTTCCTCTCTAATACCAGTATTTTTCATTCTCTCCTTTATACTTGTGGAATTGGTTTCCAAAGGCTAAGAAACAGACCTGTGTTTCTTTTTTAAATGAAATGCTCCAGAGAGAAGCAAAATGTGTCCGCCAAAGATAGGCGGCTAGCACAGGAATACTATCTTCTTATGTATGCTTTATTTTCTATCTTCTATTTATTCACACATAGTAATTTACATTTGCAGTATTTTACCAGATTGCTTGACCCATTTCCTTATACATCTGGGACTGAACTCTGCATTTCAGTTCTCATATGCTCTCACCAAAATCTGGATTCAGATTTTCCTATGAACATCTAAGGGGGAGGGGAATGAAGTAAACACACAAATCTATGAAGAGTATATGAAAATAGAAAATTTAAATGTGGGTGAACTTTAAGAGTAGAAAGATCAAAGTCACTCTGTGTGTGTGTGTTTGTATGTGATTTGTGTGTGGGGGGAGGGAGAGAGAGAACAAAAATTGTGATATCCTTGTCATTTCATTTCATTTTGATTTACAGCTAAGAGGTTTAATCCAATTCCATATAATGCACAGAGAGTCAGGAAAACAAGCAGCAAAGGTGCTTTAAAGTAATTCTCAGAACAAATAAGGAAAGAAAGATTTGGGATTAGTGTGATTGGGAGCAGGTACAGAGAAATCAGCTCTTTCCTTCTCTTGGGTTCTAAAAAGGCCATACCCCATCAAAGAACAACCTGCCTACTGAGAATAGTATGCATATTTTTCACCTATTTTAGGAAACTATGGCTATATTCAGAAATGAACAGAGCATTAAAAACAAAAGAGAAAAGCAAAGTCTGGCATTGTTAAGATATAAGTACTAACACTGGCACTTATACAACACATAGGAGATACACAGCAAATGTTTGTTGATTTGTATTTAGCACAAAGAAAATAAAACCACAATATTCAGTAATTTCCCAAAGTAAGGTAAGTAACATGTCACTGTTGAGGACAGTTCTTAGAATATAATTAGCATTTAATAAATGCTTTGTTATTTAATAAATATTTGTTAACTTTACTTAACGTGTTACCTGGGACTTAGATGAGGTTTCTGGGACTGGCATGTTACTTATGTATCTACCACAAATTCATTCTCAAAGTGAAAAAAAAAATGAAGCTTCTCTCACTGGGCAAGAAGTAAGAGTTCAACAACACTTTAGAGCTAATCGGTTCTAGGTGGCCATAATGACTGTTGAAATTTCTCAACATCATGCTCATCTATTTAATACAGAACCCTCTACCAAATAGAGGAATCACTAGTCTACTCTGGATCTTCCCAGATCATTTATTAACTCTGGTGCATTTATATAGGTTTAGTATTGGTAGAGTACAGTTTGATGACATCTTAATTTGATTCACAGATAGTAAAGGAACTACAGTTGCACTGTCCGGGGACCAGGATGGTATTCATGGACTAAGATGGGTTATTACTAAGAAATCATGAAATTAGGTCAATAATTTTTGCAAATAGTGTCTATAATCAGTCATGTAGAATTAATTTGGAAAGTACCTTTCTCCTGATATCCCTATTATATAAATACTTAATGAATAATAATTAATTGTTGATTATTTATCCAGCTTGTAATCATAGTGATTTTAAATATATACATATATACACATTTATATATTTACAGAACATAACAAAGATTGGAAATATCAAGTCATCTCCTAAAAGACACACAAAATGTTAAGAAATATATAGATCAAACATCATAAACTCAGAGCTAGAAGAGACATCAGAGGGCATTTTATGTATAAGGGAATCTTGTTTCCTCCATTTCTTCATTTGTAAAATTAATGGCAAACTACTCCAGTATCTTTGCCAAGGAGACGCCAAATGGGGTCATGAAGAGTCAGACACGACTGAATAACAATAATCTCAAAGAGCTCATATCTGAATAGGGGAGACAACATGTAAATGACTATGTGTATAAAAGACATATACAAAGCAGATGAGAAGTAATCTCAGAGGGAAAATCACCAGCAAATGGGTGAAAAGTGAAATACCTCATGAATGTAAAATTTGATCTTTCTGGAAGGAAAATAAGAGGTAGACATGAGCAAGTACAGGATTATAGGCATTGAGGACAACCAGGGGAAACATATGCATATGGGATATGAAATATTAAGAGTGAACACTTGAGTGTTTAGGGGGAGGAAAATATAAGAAAAATCTAAAGGGAAGAAGGGGCCAGGTTGTGGACAGCTGTAAATGCCAAAACAGAGCTTAAATGTGATCTTGGAGGAAATGGTAAATCAATACAGAAATAACCATAAACAATAAGGGAAAAGCAGAAGTGATGAAGAAGGAAATTAAAAGGAGCCAACATTCTAAAGTAAATATAATATTGTCTTCTGAGTTCAAATTTGGCCTATCATTTAAAAAGAAGTGCTTTGAAGGAGAGGAGGGAAAAACTGTTTGTTAGCCACCTACTATGTGGCAAACGTTGTGCTAAGTACTTCCCTGAGCCTAAATTTCTTCATTTCTGAAACTCAGAGATATCATTAAATCACTTCTCAAGTACCTGTCAACTGTTGATCTATGATCCTCTAATTTCAAATTGCTTTCTAGAATACTTGGATCAATTGGTAGCTCCACTATGTGCCTGTCTTTCTGCAATTTCTTTTATATTGATTACTCCCATTTTTGTCATGTTTATCAATTTATTGGCTAAGAGATGAAACTGCAGAGCTGCTCTGATGTGTATTTCTCTTATGTTTGGTAATTTGGAGTAATTTGTCATGTGTTTGTTCATCATTTGTAATTCTTTTAAGAACAATTTGTTCTTATTTTTTATATTATTTGTTCAAAATTCTTTGGTTATTCATTGAGGAATGATATAGTTATGTCTATATTTGTTATTATCCAAAAGGTCAAGTATATTTTATTCTTTTCAGAGGTAACTGATAAAAACTTGCTGCTTAATCATCAATTTTCCTCCTTATTTTAATGACACTAATTTTATTCAAAGGCTTTTTAATTTTATGAAATCAAAAGTTCCTCTCTTTTTTCTTTCGCTATTGACTCTATTGCTTCTTGTACTAAAAACTGTTTCCTAGTCATAATTATAAATGGCCTCTGATTTGGTTGTTTTCTGATTTTTTAATGGTATCACCTTTAATAGTTCACATATCTATTTTGAGTTTATTGCGTTTTATGGTATAAATTTTGGCTAAAATTAATCGGTAACTTGTTGCTGTCTAATTTTCCAGGGAGTTCTTATCAAATAGAGAGTACTTCCCCAGGTAATTTAAATATAAAATGCTAAATTATTGGGTTAGATAATTTCCAGTTCTCCCTTGCCTAATCTGTTTCACTTATCTACTTGTCTATTTTTAAACCAATTCCATACAGTTTTTATGACACTGACCACATTTTGAACTGCATCAAGGAGACAGAAGGAAAGCTACTAAAAATCTCTCCCCTTTCTTTCCATCACTGACTGGTTTTTATTATAGCCTATGAGTTTTAAAAGGTCTGGTATCTATAGGTAGAGCCCTAGTTTTACTTTCTGCCCTCTCTGGAGTTGGATAAATTCTTAGCAGTAACTACTTCTAGAAAATCTGAAACAGCCCCTAAGGGTATGCTTCAAATACATTTTCTCCTTATCCCTTTTTTCTTTGAAACTGAAGCTTTACCTTTTAGATAGCAGCAATGTCTCTTTGGAAAGACTCTCATGAACTCTTTCGCGTCATTTGCAATCACACACCTAGATAGCTACTTTTTTAGAGAGGGAAAAGTTTGATTCACCTCATCACAGTTGAAAGTTTGAATGAATTCTGTGGCTAAACTGAATAAATGTCAGTTCAGTAAAATTGACTTGAATTGATCTATCAAAATGAATTAATTATATACATTTATATTTGGGAAATACTGAGCAGAATTTGAATAAAAGGAATTAGAAAGACATTAAGAGATAAATAATCATTGTTCAGCTAAAGTCAAGAAAAGCAGAGAACACATTTAAACAATATTCCAGGTTTGGGGAAAATAGTAGAGATATACAAATTTTGCAAAGACAATTGACCATGTGGAATTTTGGGGGCATAGCTTGAGTATTATGAGCAGCTGTCTCCACATGAAAGAGTTATTTATTGGTCAAATACTAAGAATAAATAAATATGGCCATAATGATGGAAATGTGTTACCAAAGGAACAATAAGCACTTGGAAATGGAAAAGAAGGTTATCCTGTGGGAAAATTAAAAGAAGACAACCGAAATGGAAGGGGTTAAATGTGATTCTACAGAAGAAAAATTTAAGTGAGAGCTAGGCTAAAAGGTCCCCCTAAAGAAAGGGATAAGGCAATAGTAGAGGATAAGAAGGCAGAATTAGAAAAGTTAGCTAGTTAGATGCAACCATGAAAAGTCACCCCTCATTCTAAGCCAATGGGGGAAAAAGAGCTTAGCCATTGTCAATGCATAGCAGAAATTTTAAATAATAAAAAAATATAGACTAGCTTTACATTCACTAATTCTTAATTGCTGCAGTGCCAGCAGAAAATTGTGAAGACTTTGAACCTGAATTACATGGTAGAGAACATAGCCTAACTCTGATACTGTGGCAGAATATTCAATTAACCTAGATTGGACAGAGTAGAGGCCTATGGCTATAGTTGTGGATAGATTCATCTAACTCATCTCAGCAGGAAGGAAAAACCTGTTAAAGAGTCTATTACTGAGATTACTAGATGTCCCTTCAAATGTGTTAAAGGTAATTGAGACCAATTGTGTCCTGTGAATAGGGACAGTGCTACAGCTTAGATGGCCAAAATATGGCAAACATACTCCAATTTCATATGTAATTCACCAGGGCTAAACTGCCAGGAAAGTACATCCGCAGAAAATACCTATTATTCTGGAGTCTGCTATTAACAGAACTTCAAAGCACAGGCTGAATGACAGGAACAGGGGCTCTTACTCTGTGGTCTATGTATAGATTACATGGGGTCCAAGAACTTGAATGAGAAAATGAAATATATCTTTATTTCCATTAATCTTTATTTTCCTTTTTGATCCCATGTGTTTTATTTAGGTATTTTAAAAACATTTTTAAAAGAATTGTTTCATAGGCTTTCTCAGCTTGCCAAAAAGAATCAATCAAAAAAAGATTGTGTCTGTACTAGAATATTTAAAATTTTAATTCCTGTTCATAGAACCTAAAAAATATATTTCACAACAAAGCATAACCCCAAGGAAAATTTCCTGAACACTATGTTAGGAGATGATCTTAGAAACAGCATAGTGTTGTAGAAAGAGAGATGGACTAGTAGCTAGGAAAACCTGGGTTCAAAGTTTATCTCTGACAGATACTGGCTGTGTGATATTGGGCAGGTTACTTATCCTCTTAATGTTCTAGGACACATGTAGGGAACCTGTGACCTCAAGGCCACATGTGGCCTTTCAGGTCAGGTCCTTGGGTGTGGCCTTTTGACTGAGACCAAGTTTTACAGAACGAATCCTATTATTAGATTTGTTCTGTGAAGTTTAGATTCAGGCAGAGGGCTGCACTTGAGGACCTAGAAAGAGGGTCATGCAGGTTCCCCATCCTTGTCTAGGCAAATCTCTAGTACCGTTGTTATTAGTACCATTGCTGTTGTTTGTCCTTCATTCTTGAAGAGGACCAATGACATCATGAGGGTAATATCTTGACTTTCGAGTCAACTGGATATAAGTGAGGCAGGGCAGTACAAAGTCATCAGCCCCACTCCCTCCTCCAGAGTGATCTGAGTCCAGTGAAAAGACAGAGGTCAGGACAACTGACAGTGACCTCATGCAGTGACAGACCTTGGCCTTTTTAAGTTCTTTCCTTGTCTCAGTTTCTCTGAGGGAATACCCATTCAGTAACTAAAGGCTAGGTAAGAACTGAGGCAAAAGATGGCAGTTTGACTTCACAAAAGAATCAGTCTGGGAGAGGAAGACCCTCAGAGTTTCTAACCATAATAGAAACAACTGCTATTCATACTCACTCTGAACCAGCAAAGCCCAAACAATGAGCAAGCACGGCTTGGACTGGCACCTATTATTGGCCAATCAGTGAGAGTCAGAGTGATTTGGGTTTAAAGGCTTCATTTGAATAATTGACTTCATTGAAGCCTGGTTTTTCAGAGCTATAGTTCAAGAAATTATAAATGAAAACTACATAAGACAAAAGAGTTAGCTGTCCCAGTTTTCCAAAAAGAAAAAAAAAAGAAAGAATAAATAGGGAAGAAAAAAATCCCAGACCATAAATTACAAGAAGGTAACAATCTGTATTGTTAGAGGGAGTCTCCTCATCTGAAAGTTCCCTATACCAATAAAATCACAAATTTCATCCCCGTCATTATATTAAAAAGAAAAAAAAATGTGAACTGTGATTGGGGGAGGGAATGAAGGTAATGGGGTGGTGAGAAATTACCTTAAATTCATAAAATTCCAGAGTTCATGGAGATTTTCTAGATCCAAGGCATTTCTCCAAGGGGTAGTAACCAAATAGGGAGTGGTAAGAAGGTCACCATCCCACCCTTCTCATGATGATGAATCACAGGATTGATACCAATAAAATCCTATTCCTCCATCACCTATTATTGTCCAACATTTCCTAATTCTGATTTATGACTTCCAGTGGTTAAGCAAATACTCGACCTTTTTCATTCTTTTCCAGCTTTAGTCCCACAGAGAGTTTAACTTAACCATGATCCAGGCTCATACAACAGCAGTTGTAGATATAAAATTTTAACCTGATGGCTGTGATAGGTGCCACCTGAGCCTCTGTGTTCCCAAGCAGCAGCCAGTGATAGAGTCCCTTCCCACATCATTTTTCATTTGAACTGGGGCAAAATGAATTTCAAAGGATGAGCAGGATTTTATACAATGTAAACCATATTACAGATCTAACATTATCTTTTTTTTTCTTCAGAAACCCACCCCTTTTCTAAATGTCCTTATTTCTGATGAGGGTGCCACCATAATTCTAGGTTCAGTCCTTTGATGTCATCCTCAACTCTTTAGTCCCCTTCACACCACAAACAGAACCACCATCTTAGTTGTTGACCTTACCACCTCTCTCCTATATTATTATGATAGCCTCCTAATTGGGCTCCCTTCCTGGTCTACCACTACTCCAATCCATTTTCCACATAGCTGACACAGTGATATTCATGTGACAGATTTTATCTTGTCACTCTCCCACTCAAACCATAGTCACTCCCAATTGACTCTAGGACCAAATATTTCATCTTCAAGTCATCCTTTTTAAAATGTCTATTTTTTCAGGGTTCATTATACATACATGCATACATATGTACATGTGTGAATATAGAAAAATTATTAGAATGCACATATGTAATTTATAATTACCTAAATATACATTAATAAAAGCTTATACTAAAAATAATTCTTCATAGTTGTATATAATCAAAAAAAGTTTGGACACTTCTGCTCTAGAGACAAGGAATGCAACTTAGAAGCAATAAACTCAGCATCATATATAAACACTAGTTATTTACATAGTACTTGAACCAATAAAGTCCCTGACTCAGGGGGCTTCTCTTAGATTTCTCAAGAGAAACCAAGAAAAGGCAGGAATAGCAACCCAAATGGCAGAAATAGTAATAGGAGTTTAAGATAATAAAATCATAGATTTCAAGCTGGAAACTACTTTGAAGATAAACAAGATGAATGCCCTTATTTTACAGATGAACATAATGAAATCAAGAGAGGTGATGTGACTTATTAAATGTTACATAATTATTGTCAGAGGTGGCATTCAAACCTAGGTCTTCCAAATTCATTACTCATTCCCTTTTCTAAGAGCTTTTGGATCATATTGAGGTTAGAGGACAATAGAAAGATAAAAGAGATTGAGACTTCTTTTTAGGTTTAGAGCCATAAATTTTTCCTGAAAAGAGATAATGAAAGCACTAGAAGCTATAATTTTATTGGTTTAGGGAGCTCCGGGATGGGAAAAATCCTTTTTACTATTTGGCCAATTCTGATTTTTAAGGAGTTATTTTCTTCATTATTTTTTGTGCCTCTTTTACCAAGTTGTTAATTCCTTTTCATAATATACTTACACAGTCTTCATTTATTTTTCTATTATTGCTCTTCATTGATTTTTAAAATATTAAAAAAAATCTCTTCCTTTAGCTCTTCTTGGAATTCATTTTGGGCTTGTGTCAAATTTCAATATTTTTCTGAGGTCTTGGTTGTAGTTTTTTTTTTTTTGCTTTTTGGAGGGTAATTGGGGTTAAGTGACTTGTCCAAGGTCACATGGCTAGGGTTTTTTTTTTCTGTGCATGTGTGTAAGTGTGCCAAATGTCTGAGGCCGGGTTCAAACTCAGGTCCTCCTGACTCCGGGACTGGTGCTCTATTCACTGCAGCACCTAGCTGCCCTGGTTGTAGAGTTTTTAAATCATTGACTTCTTCTGAGTTTGTGTCTTGAGTTTCCCCATCACCATTATAGATTTTTACAGACAGGTTTTTCATTGTGGTTTTTGTTTGCTCATTTTCCTAGACTACTTCTTGACTTTAGACTTTATATTAGAGTTGGACTTTGTTCACTTCTGAGAGGCAGGGGATTACTGGACTTAGCTTCTGTCTTTTAGGTCCTTCTGTTGCTTTCACAGATTTGTCTGGGGCCTATAAGTTTTGATACTGCCCAAATCATATGTTCTATATAAACGTCTGTTCACTGTGTTCCTTATATGAGCTGTGCTTCTCACAAAGCTAAGGCTCTCACTCCTTTTCAACTGATATTGCCCCTTTCTGCTCTAGATCTGTTATCCAGACTTGGGTAATGGGCAACAGAGCTGTCAAATCATACCTGATTCTGTTCCCACTGCTAGTACAGGAGTCCTTTGAGGTCTCTTTCTGCCTAGATTTGCAGTCTCCTTACCATCTCTGGGATCTGGGCAGCTTCCTGCTATTGTTTCCATAGCCACTAGTACAATTTCCACTACACTCCTGGTTATCCCCTATCCCGGGGTTTGCATATCTATTTTTTTCATCTTCATAAGCAGCCTTAGGCTGGAAAAATGACACTGCAAATTTCTCTTGGCTTTCTCACTCTGAAGTCAGTTTGCCATGTTTTTTGTTGTTATTGAAGAGGTTTTGGGGGAATTTTGATAGCTGCGACCTTTTATGCCATCACTAGGGACTCTGTCCCTAAACTTCTTTCACCAATGATGGTCAGCAAATTCCCCGAAACTTACAATTTTAGAAAGTTGCCTAGGGCAATGAGAAATCAATTACTTTCTCAGGGTCAAAAGACTAGTTCAAATCAGAGGCAGGCCTTGAACCCAGATCTTCCTCACTTAGAGACCAATTTTCAACCATATAAGACTGCTTCTCTGAAAAGGTATGATTACTATAAAGGTGGGGGTATATATTTATTTAACAAGAGAAGAAGCAAGCACAAATATTGACAAGAGCTTGAGTTCACCTGAAATATAGGAACAAAGGATGGGAAAAAAGCAGCAGAAGAAAATGCAAGAGAAAGCTCACCAAATCATAATAAAATGTGCTAGATGCCTTGTGGCTGACAAAAATGTCTAAATTGCAAGGTAAGATGCATCTGAAACAGGAAGGGACATCTAAAATGCAGTTCTCCAAGGACTATGACAGATAGTCTCCAATGAAGAGGGAATGATTCTCATATTTACTTTCACAGATCCTGGAATTCTGGCACAAATATGGGAAAATGAGCTGAAATCACCATGCTGGAGGGGCAAATGCTAGGCAAATTCATATGAGGGACTTGATGACACTTTCTGGCAAATTAGTAATTTGTTGTTGTATTTGGCATTCTATATTTGCTCAGTTAAAATTCTTCACAGGTAATATGGAATAGAATTTAAATTTATAATGGGATGGAAATTAGGTTTTGATATAAGTCTAATTGGAGATTTTCTATCTACTGTTCCAGAATACATCTAGTTGGCAATATTAGTTGAAAGATAAAATTACCCAACCATGGAATATTTGATCATTGTTGTGGATAGTAATTGGAAACAGCACCACACCTTCGCAGATGTGACACACATTTATAATAACAGTTATTTTCTCTGATTTTTTTTTAATGCAGCCCATATGGAACTTCAAAATTGGGAGATAAAGGCATGGAATAATTCTTCCATAAGGTAAAATGCACCTGTATTTCTACAAAAAATAAATATTGATGTTTTATTTATTTTCATATTTGGAGTAAAGTTTCAGGGTTATGTTTGTTTTATAATATGTCCTTCCCTTCCTTACATGACTTCCTCAGTTTATGTAACCCTATACTTATGCTAATAGCCATGCTTCCATGACTTTTAATTTTTTTACATTAGTTCTTATTGTTAAAAGGAAAATAAATCATAATCTGGTGACCAACCCTCTGGTGATAATCATCGCCTATGAACCTGGTATCACACTGTAGGCAGTGTGCTTAAATTTGAAAAAAAAAGCCTTTGAGCCTGTGCTATTAATGGTGACAGAAGAACTTTAACTTGCATTAGTGCCATTGGGAGTATGCCATATTTGGTCTAGATAATATCAAAATGATGGACAGGAAATATGAGGATAAAATGGGATTAGATTACATGACAGAGGATGATCTATACTGAATGTAGATTTTTTGAAAATATTGATTTTTCCCCAGGGAGATGTTACTAAATTAAGGCAATTGGCATTAAGTATACAAGTAAAATATTTACTTTATTTCTAAGAATTACTTGCATGCTACAATTTGGAGTTAATTACTAGCTATGCTGTTTTGCATAGCTAAACTGTGGTACCCTTATAGTACCCTTACACTTTGGAAAAATAAAACACAACAGAACACATAAGAAATGAAGGATTGTACACAATGAAATTTAGAGCTAGGTAAGCTTGACAACTGGAGATATCAAGATGTGAAATGTGATTCTGCATTTCATTGTCTTTTTACATTTGGCACTCATTGAAGTATGCATTGGGCACACCAAGTAGAATCTATCAACAGGGAAGTATTAATAGAAAATTATTAATATTGAGAGTTTTAACAAGCACTGAAATTTGACTTGTAAGCCATCAAAATTGAACTATGTGAAGCAAGCCTCCTGCTTATTCTCAAAGAATCACAAAGATTGAAAATTAGCTTTTTGGTGATGGTGGTCTTGGATAGGTCCTTACATGAAGATACAGGTATATATAATGCATATATATAAGTGTATATATATAATGTATATATAAGTGATAATAAATGGTAACTATATCTCCTTTCTTTCACAATTGTGATCTTTCTAGCCTGAGGGAATTTATTTCTATCTCAGCACAAGAAAACTTTGAGAATTATAGGAGATGTGATGGATATTTTGGTGTAGCAAGGATGAAAGCTGATATGAGTGATTTACCAACAGATGAGTGGGGTGAAGGAAGACTGCTATTCTACTTGAATAACATAATTATTGATTAATAGTATATTACCTTCTAGCTATTTGGAATTAGGATGTAATGCTGCATGGAGTTATTTTTAACAATAGATTTACAAGTTTATATTGAGCTATAAATGTCTCTCTTCCCATATGCACACTCTCTTGTAATACTCCTCCTGTCCTACCTCCCCCCAAATTTATATACATTATTTTGAGTAAGATTCAGACTACCACATTGTTTTACTGGTTGAATGCTTAAGGTTGTTGTCAGGAAAGGCTATCTCTTTTCATAACAGTGTTATTAACAGGATCTTTGCTCATCAGTGTTATTAACAGGATCTTTGCTAATCATGGAGAGCATGGTGTGATTAGTTGATTGCCATCTATTTTGAAGATTAAAGTTCCAATATTACATATACTTTCCCTCTTTTATTGGTAGGTAACTTTAGACTTCAGCAATGTGGGAATTTATGATTCAAGTGAACCCAAAGGGTCAGGAAATGAGTGTATGTTTCTTGGCACTGGAGAGAAAGAACCTTTTGAAGTCTTTTGTTATGCTACACTGCATGACCCTTTAAAATCTAAAGAGACCCAGTCTTGTCTCTCCAAACTATAAATGAGGCAAAATGAAACAACATTTTAGGGCAGGTCATACAGTGGGATGAGATTTCAATTTGAGAGTACACTATAGGAGTCTAATTTCTCATATTGTTCTATGTGTAACAGAGATGATATGAGAAGGGAGCCATCTGGAAAGTTGATGGGAGTTCTGTGCCACTGGGAGAACAGAAGCTAGTGGCTAGAAAGACCTACCATAAAAAGTTAGTCTCCAAAATGTAGCTTGCTGTTTAGAGTTGTGACACTCATTTCTTAGATAACTTTCTCACTTACAAGAGATCCTTTTAGATACTGAAAGAATCATACATTTTTAAAAATGTTTATTTTGTAAGACAACCCTTCAGGATTACTTTTAAAATTCGTTTTTAATGGTGATTAATTCATCTATTCCCCAGTCTTTCTTCACTGACCTCAAAACTCTGATTGGGTTTGGCACTGTGACAAAATCTGGGTCATCAAAATCTTCACTGAAAAAGAGGAGGTGACTGCATAGCAATAAAATGACTTTCAGGGTGACATTATCCTGAATTTTCAGACAATTGGGTCCTGAAATTTAATTGCTATTAATTCTTCTATTTTTTTTTGTTGGGGAGGATAGTGACATAGATCTTTATGGCATAATTTAGAGATGTTACATAATTGTCCCACAGTGACCTTAATATAACTAGTATCACATAGATAAATTAAAATTGTTAGATTTTAACAAAAGAAAATATGTCTATTTTTGGGAAAGATGCTAAGGAAATATGTTCCCTGGTTGCTCTGCACTTGGTAGCTTTTGAAATGCTTGAAATAAAGCAGGAAAAAGGCTATGGAGAATGTTTTATGATTGCTGGTGGTCTAAAAATTTATAAATCATTAAGAATGGAAGATGACTTATGGTTCATCTGTCTTAACATTCTTATATTATAAATAAGGATACTAAGGACCAGATAGGAAAAGTGACTTACCTCAAATCACTGAGTTAGTTGCTAAGAGATCCACCAGTAGAAACTAGGCCTTTATGTATCTTAATCCATATTTTCCCTAAACAACACTGTGTTGATTCCAATAGCTAGCCCTTGATGTTTTGCATATATGTTTGAAAGTCCAACTGTGCCTACAAATTAGCTATAACAACAACAAAGTTTTCTCTTTAAATGCAAACCTATTATAGATCATCGATAATTTTATCGAGATATGGATTGTTTTAGGGTATTGTTTTCATGAAGTGATAATAATAACCATTGGTTATTATTATATCCATTCAACAGTCCCAGTACACTTTAAAAATTAAAAAAGGCACTGAGTTTTATTGTGTCTACACAATAGTTCAAAAAAAACTTTGAAAGGACTACATTAAATATAGTGAAATCTGTGACTTGTCTTTCAATGAGATGGCCACAATATTGAATTCTGAAGTGAAAGCATCTTAAGATCTAAGTGACCTTGGCAATTTATTGGGAATAGACCCCAAACTAATGGTACTTAATCTATTTTTGTGTTTTGGACCACTCTGGCAGTCTGGTGACATACAAACCCCTTCTCAGAATAATATTTTTAAAGTAAATTACAACAATGCTAAATTTTAGCTAGGGGTGTAGGAAAATAAAGACATAATTCCCCCCTCCCTCCATCCAACACCATAGACTTTCTAAAAATCTTTCTATAGACCAAGAGGTTTATGGACTCTAAGCTAAGAATTCCTGATTTAAGTAGATAGCTAAATGAATGTAGTTTAACATTTGGAAATCAAGCAGGGCATCACAAGAAATTTCTAACACTAAGTCAAAGTCAAGCCTCTGAGAGAAACTCTGTCCTTGGTATACGGGAAAGAGAAATACAAAGACACAAATAAGTCTGATAGCACTCTTCATCTTTGTTAGCTCTGGTCTTTGTTCCAAAGAGTTTGTTGTGTGGGATAAAGAATCTCCTCCAACAGAGGAAATGCCCAATTCTAGCTCAGGTAACAAGAAATAATCATACCTCCTGTAATGTCAATGGGATAAAAGATCTTCCTGCCCATTAATAAGCCTCACATGGGGCTCATTAAGGGAAGCTTGATTAGAGGAGGCTTGTTTTTCAGAAGTCCCACACCTTTTATTACTTTGTAATTAGGCAGTGGATCACAAGGTTTGTGGTGCCGTCTGACCCTGAAGAAGGGCATATATACTCTAAGGTTAGCATTTTGCTTTGGGGTTCACTCATTAGAAGAATGTTCTTGTGATTTGACCAGATGAGACTCTGAGTAGCCATTAAGGAGCCCCCTGGCTTTGAAAACCTCAGATGTTGGTGCTTTGCTCTCTGATAACTATGTATGTACTGCCTTAATCAGACAGTTGGATCTGTCTGTTGATCTGTGCTAATTTCTCAGACAGTCAGAAGCCCTGTCAGTCTTTATTCCTCTGCTTACATTTTCTCTGTATTTTCTTTGCATTTTCTCTGAAGTTCAGGGTCCTGACTTTTCCCCTGAATTAGTGAATGTAATTAGCAAACATTGTTAACCCCTCAAATATTTCCTAGTAAAGCAGATCTAGGAATCTGTGCTAGTAGCCATCCTGGGTATGCCAGCATGGTTGCCACTACACCTTATGAAAGAAAATCCAGAAAAGGCTTTCCTCTAATGTAATATCCAGGTATATTAGGGCTTCTGTATTTGTCAAAGAAAGACAGCAGAAAAATTTCTGGGTATTATGTTAAAAACTTATGGCATAACCTACTCAATATCTTATGAGAGAGAAGTACTGCTTCTAGCACAGCCTGACTCAGAAGATGGAAGCAAAAAAAGCCCCCTAACTTTTTGCTAACAACTTTCAGGAGTGGTGGGGAAATATTAAGCCATGTTAATTTTCAACAATGTCCAGCACAAAGCTATGTTCTAGGCCTAGAAGAGGCAGCTTAATGCTATCATTAGAAGACATCAAGGATCCTGCAGTGCCTAAGGCATTAGCTTTCCCTACATGTGTTTATCCTTCTGTCCCATAAGTCTTTTTTTTCTCTCTCTCTCTCTTTTTGTATCTCTTCTTTCTATCTCTGTCTCTTTCTCTCCATTCTTTCAGTCATTAAACAAGTCAGATTCTCAATACCTGATCCTTGATCCACCCCTCAGTTCCATTGGGGGGTAAAATGATGCTCTTTCTCACAAACAACAACATCCTTACTCAATAGCATCCTTGTTTCATGTTCCACAATTATGTGGATTACACACTCTCTTTCATAGTTACAAAGTCCAATACACATATCTAAGAAATAACTAAGAATGAGAAATATATAAACTAATATACGGTTATCAAGGGAGATTTCCTGCTACCAGGACCAGTAAATCTGACATCTTTTGGACATCGTTTCCCTTATACAGTAAGGAAATAGAGGTATACCATTCCTCCTATGGAGTATAGGCAAGTCCCTTCACATCTTATTTAGAAGACACTGATAATTCTTGATTGGTGTCCAGTTACTGGGGCAGTGTCTAAGACTATTTGCCCTGTAATGGAGTAAGTTAGCATAAGTCATAAATGCCAATAAAAATATCAGACTAAAGAGACTGTTGCTGGAAGATACATAAACAACCCTGTTTTTCAGCTTATTATAGAAACAACATAAGGCAGTTTACACCCAGCCTTCCTTTGTCTTAGTTAATTCAGTAAATCACTAGATAAATAATTATCTGTCTGAAATAGAAATTAACAATCCTACAAAAGAGACCCGTGTTTTTACATTTAATGGATTTGCACAAATGGGAATCTGACACATTTGTGGCCCTTCAGAATAGGATATAGCATACTGGAGAATATTACTGCTTTTATTCAGTAAACACTGTATTTATCTTAGGAGTCCAAAGAGATTTGTTTGTGAGATTCTAGGCCGGACAGCATGTTGAAGGAAAGAAGAGTTTAGTCTCAAAGTGAGTGTGTGAGAGTGAGAGGGGAGTTCCCTTATCTAGTATCAATCCCATGCCCTACCACCACTGTTGCCAGTGATATAAAAAAAATCAAGCAAGCAAAACAAATTTTAGAATTAAATGATTATTTTAAAAAATTTCTTTAAATAGTGTATGGTGTTTGGTAAACAAAGAAAAAGCTTCCATTCCCAGGAAATTTATGTCATTCATCAAGCCCTGATTCATTATGCTGTAATCACATCTGGAATAGAATTGCTCTAAAACTGACCCCATAGTGACCAATATAATTACAAAACAGTCTGACATCTTCAAATATCTACTTTCTAAAACCCAGATGGACATTTAGAGTCTATTTTTTCTCTCATTTCTAGTGTTTCCAGATGAATTGGCTGCCTAGTGCAATTATCTAAAGGCCCTTCCTGTGTGTATCACACATCTGAGCAAGCCCAGATTGAACTTGGCTCCCAACTGACTGACGGTCTTTTTCATTTTTAAAGAAAAAAAAAAGGCAGGGAATGCAACCATACATGGACTATCACAATTAAGCTAGCTAGTCATAGTCATAATAACTTTTAGTAAGAGTGCTTCATCTCAGTTACTTTAGACCCTGTGCAACCTGTAGGGAAACAGTGGTTCAAGGAAAATGCATCCAAGAGAAGATTCTTTCTAAGAAGGTAACTTTAAAACAGGTTCTGTGGCAGGGAGCAAATTATTATACAACTATGGCATCCCTGAATGATCTCCATGAAAATATCCAGCTTGGTTAAAGTTGGCTAAGAAGCCTCTAGGTGATACAGTAGAGAGAACACTAGGTCTGGAGTTAGGAAGACTCATCTTCCTGAGTTCAAATCCAGTCTCAGACAAATTCAGTCACACACACACACTTACTAGCTGTGTGACCCTGGACAAGTCACTTAAGCCTGTTTGCCTCAGTTCTTCATATATATGTATATGTATATATATATATATACATATACACACATACACATTTATATGTGTGTATATGTATATATATATATACACACACATATAATATTTTTAGTAATATACTGGTAGTATGTGTATATCATGAGCTGGAGAAAGAAATGGCAAACTATTCCATTATCTTTGCGAAGATAATCCTAAAAGTGGTCAAGAAGAGTTGAACATGACTGAAAAATGACTTAAAACCAAAATGAGCCTTCTCCCAACTTATATTATTCAATGGGAAACTAGGTCACATGTCTCTAATTCTGATTACCACTGTAACCTGGTCAAGGCCATTTAAAAATCCTAACCCTGCCCTCTTAATTCCTACTTCCTCTTACACTGCAACCTGCAAGTTTATTGAGAAGACTCCTTTCTATCCTGCAAGTCTATGAATCTGATGATCTCCTTTGTAAAAAGGAATTGGTACTCAACTTGGGTAACTGACAACTATTTACAATTTGGCCTTTTCTCAATTCTTAGGGGTACCTGTATGTTCAAGAGAGAATACACATCATATATGGTAATATATGTATATATATATAACATACACACAAATTACATGTAAATTGTACACACATCAATCAATCATTCAATAAATAATTATTAAGCACCAGCTAAGTGCTAGGTACTGTGATAAATACTGAGGATACAAGAAAAGACAACAGTCTCTCCCCTCAACAGGCAAATATATATATAAATAATGTAAATAAATAAAATAATATAGAAGTAGACAAATTCTGATGGCAAAGACTATTTTGTTGTGAGTGGGTTTTTTGTATTTTAATTTCTAGTGCTAATCTTGGCACTAAACAGTTTTTGATTAAATTGAATAAATTGCTTCCCAAGGCAAAAATTAAAAAAAAAAACCCTTCCTTGTCCATGAAGTCATTGTGGATTGCACATACTGGTGTCAAGTCCAGGCTATATGGAAATTGAGGAATTATAGATAGATGATGTTTGTTTTTGTCAGTGCACACCTAAGAATAAACACTGACCTTGAGATGTATTTTAGAGTGCGTGTAGGGGTGGGTGGGAGGAAGGAGTAATGGTGTGGAGCTAGGAACACCAATTCATGTAAGGATGGACACATCAATGAAAAAAATTTGTGGGTGTCTCAGGTAGAGCACAGGAGCAATGCATTGGTATGTAGCCTGCAACATTCCCTGGGCCACCAGAAACCAGATTAAAATGGAAGTGGGAAATATTTAACAAAATAAAACTGCATTAAAACATAAAAAACAATACACTTTAAACCTAAGTCACAAAGTGGCCTGCAGGGATCCTTGGGTATGGATTCAGGGCTTCCATTTCTATTTGATACCACTGCTCTAGAGAAGCAGAGGACTGAAACTTATAGAGAACTGGGGGGAGAAATGTAAGAAACAGCAATTGGCTTATTAAAGTAGATGATCATAGGTAATTAGGTGGTTTAAATTTTTTTTTTTAAGTATCAGAAGGAAAAACTAGAAAGAAGAGGCCATGATAGAGATTGGGTAGGAATCAGGATGTGGAGGTACAAATTTGAGGCTTAACTCAGAAGAAAACTAAACAAGGTCTTTGAGTCCAAAACAGAGGAAGTGTTGTCAAGAAATTTCTGTGGGTAGAATCCAAGGATCTCAAAAACACATTTATTTCCTAGAAGCCAGTGGGAATTAGGGGGTTGACAACTGAGAAAACCCAAAAATATCTTCTGAGATTTGGAGAATGAAAGAACTTAACTTGGGCCTAAGGGTAGAAGCTAAGGTTAACAAACTGGAAAGGAAAATGAGACAAGTTAGCTCAACAGAGGAAAAACCTAGAAATAGGAAGATAGGCAAAAGAGAGGAACTAAAGAGTACTTTAAATCTGTGCCAAGTTCAAGTTGGATTCTACCAGTATTTTACCAAGTTGATGTATAGTTTGCAGGCTCAAAATGTCCTTAAAGTGTGATAATGGTGTGAAATTTACTCAATTAACAAGTGTATGAGTTGGCTGCTGGGCTATAAAGTAAAAAACAAAACAAAACAAAAACCAAACCAACAAACAAACAAACTATACTTGTCCTCAATGGTCAATTGAAGATGGCTGACCAGGTAATAAACCTAATGAAGGGAATAGAGCTAGAGAAGTCTACTAAACTAGATGAGAGTAAAATTAAAGAAAGTATATGCATTTGTGCATCTTTGGAGAATAAATCCCACCTCTACAATCCTTAGAGATAGCAGTGAAACTTACCCCAGAAGCCAGTTTGAGAAGCTTTATGTTATAGAGGCTAACCTAGGGGTGCCAGTTTTAGTTCATCAAGTCACATTTCCTCAAGCCTGGTTTCTCACTATTTAAAGTGGTAAAGAAGCCATGTGAATGCATGAGTCTGGAGGAGGAAGAGGAGGGGTTCATCCTACCTTTAAGCCAGCCCCTGTTTCCAAGGGCCATGATTCTTGCTGGATGACAGGTGACATGTTAACATCTAAGCTCATCCATTCCACTACAAAACACTGCCTCACCAGTTACACTTGACCTCTTCCTATCCCAAGAGAGATTGGTATGAGGTTAACCTGCTAATATATGCACCAACTCCTGAATTCTAATTGGCTTCCCTCTAAGGTGAAGTTCTACACATTGGTTTTCCATAGAGTGGAGACCATGTCTTGTTTAGTGGTGGTAGGGACTGGGAACAAGAAAATTTATTTCAGATTCTAACTCATTCAACTTCAACTTCAACCTGTCTCCATTATTCCTTCACTGTTAAACCCAAGTGAAAATTCTTGTCATGGCTAGAGTTTTGTATACACCTCTAGTATTCTCTAGGGAACTGAGTGAAGCTCATAAAAAGAACATATGCATCCTTATAACAGCTTCCTACATACACTCACAAATACACACAATTGACTCCCTATGCCTTTTCTGTATTTCCAGGGAATAGGAGTGATTCTATTTTTGCCAGTTTATTTGACTAAGCAATAGTCAAATTAATTTATTTTTGAATTATATCCCAAAGAATGCACTACAGCATCTCAATGCATATTGCTATATTCATAATGAGTACAAAGAAAGTTTCTAAATTTAGTTTCATTTCACAAAAGACTAAAAAAATTCATAAGGCAGATAACTGTAATAATGCTTAAAAAAGACAAAAAAAACCTAGCTAAGGAAATTCTATTTATGAAAACCTAAGAACATTTTGATATTCTTCTGTTATCATAACATTAGTCTCCTTTTTCACCAAGATATTTCTTTGGATCATACAATCAAGAACTACTTTGTCTGGTAGTCTTTGCATTCAAGATATAACTTATGATTTCTCTAATACACCAATTATTCTCACTTCAAGATCATATCACATAGATGCTATACTTGAAAAAAATATAAAGAGACATAGGTTACCTCCACCTCCTTCATACACATCTCCTTCTCCCTATTTACAGGGCCACCACTCTTATTCTGGCTCTTACCTTCTTACTTCGTCTGCTGCAATAGCCTTCTAACTGATCTTCTTTCTCCCAGTTTTCCTGCTCTCTAATTCAGGCTCCTCAGAGCTACCAAATTGATATGCTTAAAGTCTAGGTCTGACTATGTAAATCACCAATACAAAGCTTCAGTCTCTTCTTCTTGCCTCTAGGATAAAAATGTAAACTTTTCTGTTCCTTAATTAAAGCCCATCAGGGTTGATCTTCAATCTTTGGGATTTATTCACACTAGTCTTCCTCAAACAGTCTTATGTTCCAGTCATATTGATCTATTTGATGACCCCATCCAGGCTGTTATGTCACCTATCCTATTGCCTTTGCGCAGGCTGTCCCTCATACCAAGGATGCTCTTGGTATAGTGAATAGAGAACTGAAACCTGAATCTGGAAGATTTCAGTTCAAATGTTCCTCTTTATCCTTACTTGCTGGGTGACCTTGGGCAAGTCACTTAACCTCTCTCAGTAGCATTTTCCTTACTGGTAAAATTGGAATAATACCTATAGTACCTACTTCACAATACTGCAGGTATTTTTTTGGCTCATTTTGCAAATGAGAAAACTGAGATCCAAGAATGTTTAAGTGACCTTTCCAAGGGCACAGAGGTGGGATTCATACTCAGGTCTCTTGTGGCTTCAAAGTCCAAGGCTCTACTGAGTAAAATACAAAGTTTATGCCTGGCATTCAAGATCTTTCTTAATCTGATACCAGACTACTTTTATATCTCTTTACAATTCTTTGCCATACAATCTATGTCATAGACAAATTGTACTTATTCTCTTTTTGCCAAAAAATATCTTCCTCTTTTCCATATATAACTTTGCTAATATTGCTCCTTATTACCTAGAACTCCTCTCATACTTTATACTGAAATCCTATTTTTTTATTTGAAGTTCTGTTCAAATTTAAACTCCTTTGTAAAGGCTTTTTGAATGCTTCCAGGAAATAAATTCCTTTTCTCCCTCAGATCTCACTTTGTTTTACATCTCTCTAATGTCTTTCTCACATAGATAGCTAACATTTAGAATAATATGGATGCATTCAATTTCACTACTATTCTAAGAAGTCTTTGAGAACAGGTTTTTTGGCATCTAGAGAGGTGTTTTGAACAGGGTCTGATTGCTTAATAAACATTTGCTCAATTCAATTCAAACTTTTATTCAAATGATTATTATGTGCCAGACCCTGTGTGAAGTGGTACACATATGAAGACAAAAACATATGAGTTTGGCTGCAAGGGGCTTAAATTTTGCTAGGAAGGATTCATTATATGCACAAGTAAATACAAGGTATACGACTAATAATCCAAAGCAATTTCTAAGGAGGGAGTCCTGAGTTTTTCACAAAAGGCCATAGGAAGCAGAAAGCTAATCTGAGCTAACCTTTGAAGGAAGCAAGAGATTCACTAAGATAGAGATGAGCAAAGAATCATTCCAGACACAAGGAACAAGACTGGGAAGTGAGAGATGGAATGTTTCACATGGGCAAACACCAGCAGATCAGTTTGCCTGGAACACACTGAATGAATTGAATCATTGAAGGCTCCATTTGTATTTGTGGTAAAAAATAGCTTGGACATTGCCCAGTATCATGGCAATTATTATCTTCTCAAAGTCTCTGTCTTAATCTAGATTATATCCAGGATGTCCTGTTCTGAAATAAACCCATGAAATTCATCAAAATATTAAAGTCTATAACAGGGAGAGATTCTGAGAAGATGGTAGAGTAGGTCAGAAAATCCAAGCTCTCTATATTTTCTCCACAAATAATACAAAATAGCATCTCAGAGTGAACACAGAGTGGCAATGATAAACAAGAGTTGGGGCAGAGCAGTGGTATTCCTGGAACTACTCAAGAAGACCTGAGGAAAGACCACAGGGATGGAAGTTTGGCCTGAGTGAAATGCAAACATCTCCAGGCTATCTCTGCTGAAAAAATAAAGAAGCCCTGGGGACAGCTGGGTTTCGAGGGAGTATCAGCCTCAGGCACAGGAATTCTCATCTCACAGACAAAGTGGGGTCAGACACTTGAGCAGGGGAATATTGAAAGACCCTCTGCTGCCAAGAGATACCAGGCTCCAGTGTGCAGCTAAGATGTAGTGCAGACTGCAGCTGAAGTCAAGAAGGAACTAGCAAACACCCAGTAAGAGCAGAAGCAGTGAGTCTTGGATGTTTCTGTCTATGGGCACTTACAGGAGAGCTGAGGGCCTGGTTTTGGTTCTGGGCCAGAGGAGAGAACTGAAGGTTACAGCCACTGGAGGATCCTCAGGGAGCTATAGGATGTCCAGCATAGTATGACTGTGGGACCTAGATGTGGCTTGGAGGGGGAGCAGAGTGCTGATATTTGATCTTGAACAAATCTCAGAAAATAACAGTAAGAAGGACCTGAGGCCAGAGGCTCCATCCCCCATGCCCCAGAATTAGAGGTGATTATAGTAACAAGATGCTGAACATAAAATTATCCAGAATAAAAATGAGTAATCAAAGGAAAAATAACCTACCTATAGACAGTTACTCTGGGGAGAGAGAACACCTGGGTTCATTTTCAGAGGAGAATATTAAAGCAAAAAAAGCCTTTCCTACCCCAAAGAGCATTTCAAATGGTCATGTGCCTAAAAAAGTACTTTGAAGAACTTAAAAAGGTCTTTACAAATCAAATAAGAAATAATGAGGAAAAATTAGAAGAAAAAAAAAACAAAAACAAACCAAGAAAATCAAGAAAATCTTGTAAAGAAAGTTAATGAAAAGGAAAAAGAGATCCAAAATCTCCAGGAAGAAAACAAGTGCTTGAAAACTAGAACTGAGCAAGAGAATGTGAATAACATTACAAGATACCAAAAAATAAAATAAAAAAATGAAAAAATAGAAGAGAATTTGAAACATCTCATAAGAAAAAGAATAACTGATCTGGAGAACTGATGAAAAAGAGAAAACAAGAATTATCAGATGATCTGAAAGCTACAATAAAATAGAAGGATCTTGATGCAATGTTATAAGAAATAATTATAAGAAACAATAATTGAACTAAAAAAAAAATCCACTTTTTGCCACCTGAAAGAGATTCCAGGATGAAAATATATAGGAATAACATAGCCAAATTTCAAAAACCCCAGGTTAAGAAGAAATATTATAAGCAACAAGAATAAAACAATTCAAATACCATGGAGTCACAATTATAATTACACACGACCTAGCAGCTGCTACACTAAAAGATGACAGTGTGTCTTGGAACAGTATATATCAAAGAGCAAAAAAAGTGGTGTTTGTAACCAAAAAAAAACTTACCCAGAAAAGTTAAAACATAATCCTGAATGAAAAAAAAATATGGACATTCAACAAATTGATAGACTTTCAGGTTTGTTTTAGTTGTTTTTCTTTTTTTTTTTTTTTGGTCACATAAAGAATAGAACTTAATGGAAAATTTGACAGATAAGATCCAGGAGAAATATAAGGTAAACATCAAAGACAAATTACAAGGGATTCAATAAGGTGAATGTAATCAATATTCTCAAGACTGTCATCAGTGCATGGATATTTTTAAAGAATGATTGGGGATGACCTGGGTATGATAGGGTGATTCTAAAAAGCAAAATTGCATAGGAAAAAAAGGTAAAAAGAGCGAGTATCTCATATAAATGAGGCATGAAAGAAAGAGTTTAATCCAGAGGAAATAGGTGGGGGTGGAAGCCCGGTAGTGCTGAAACTGTAGTCTTATAAGATCTGGGTTAAGGAGGGAATAACATATACATCTAGAAGTGTATAAAAGCCTTCTAAATTCATAAAGACATAAGAGGGTGAGGTAACAGGATAAGGTGGGGGTGGGTTAGAAGGGTGTGTAGATTAAGACTTAGAAGGGTGGAGGAGGGGGAAAAGGAAGGGACCCTTGGAAGAATGGATAGAATTTGATTATGATTAAGTGGGATTCATACCAGGAATGCAGGGATGGTTTAACATAAGAAAAACTATCAACATAATTGAGTACATCAATAATAAAAGTAGCAAAAACCATATGATAATATCAATAGATGTAGAGAAAGAATTTGATGATATATAGCACTAATTTCTATTATAAAGGACTTGGAAGTATTGGCATAAATGGACTTTTTCTTAAATTGATAAGAAACATTTACCTGAAACCATCAGCAAGTATTATTTGTAGTGGGGATAAGCTAGAAGACTTCCCAGTAAGATCAGGCATGAAACAAGGATGCCTACTGTCACCAATATTGTAATGGAAATCCTAGCAATAACAATAAGAAGAGAAAGAAATAGAAGGAATCATAATAGGGAATGAGGTAATAAAACTATCCCTTTTTGCAGATGATATGAAGATATACTTGGAAAATCCTAAAGATTATAATGAAAAGTTGATTGAAATAATCAATAATTTCACCAAAGTAGCGTGATATAAATTAAACCTACATAAATCATCAGTATTCCTATATATCAGCAACAAAATTCTTCAGGAAGAGATAGCTAGGAACACCCTAATGAAAATAATGCCAGACAGTATAAAATATCTGGGGACGTACCTACCAAAACAAATCCAGGATCTATATGAACAACACGATAGAAAAACTTTTATACAAATGAAATCAGGCTTAAATAAATGGAGAAATATTAATTGTTCTTGGGTAGGCAGAGTCAATATAATAAAATGAAAATTTCACAAAAATTCATCTATATATTCAAAGCCATCCCAATTAAATTAGCAAAAAAATATTTTACTGAGCTAGAAAAAGCAATGACAAAGTTCATATGAAAGAACAAAAGGTCAAGAACATCAGAGGAATTAATGGGGAAAATGTAAAGCAAGGAGGTTTATTATAAGGCAATAATTATCAAAACTATCTGGTACTGGCTAAGAAATAGAAAGGTAGATTAGTGGAACAGAGAAGACCTACAATCTACAGTAGCAAATGAATGCAGTAACCTAGCATTTGACAAGTATAAAGACTCAAGTTTTTGGTATAAGTTTTGGGATAACAATTCATTATTTGGTAAAAGTTGTTGGGAAAGCTGGAAAGCAGTCTCACAGAAATTGGGCTTAGACCAACATCTTATTCCATTTACCAAGATAAGGTCAAAATGGATACATGACCTAGATATAAAAGGAGATATTACAGAAAATTTTTCCCCCTTCCTAACCCCAAATTCAAGATGGCTACTATTAGGCACATCAGATTTATGGATGGGTGAACAATTTATGAACAAACAAGCATTATGAGATGTAAAATCAATAATCGTGATTACATTTAACTGAAAAGTTTTTGTACAAATAAAACAAATATAGCCAAAATAAGAAGGAAAGCAGAAAACTTGGGAAAAAGTTTTACAAATTGTTCCTCAGATAAAGGTCTCATATCCCAAATATATAAAGCACTTTTTCAAATCTCTGAAGTCATTCCTCAATTGATATAAGATCAAAGGATAAGCACAGTAAGTTTTCTAATGAAGAAATAAAAAAAAATTTATAGTCATATAAAAATGGTCTAAATGATTATTGATTAGAGAAACACAAATTAAAAAAACCTTGAGATATAATTTTCCACCTCTCAGATTGGCTAAAATTATAGAAGGTGAAAGTGACAATTGTTGGAGGGCATATGGAAAAAATTGGGATCTTAATTCATTGTTGGTGGATCTGTGAGCTGATCTAACCATTTTGGAGAGAAATTTGGAATTATGCCCAAAGAGTTATTAAACTGCCTATATACCCTTTGACCCATCAATACCGCTATTAGGTCTGTTATGCAAGATGATTAGGGAAAAAGGAAAAGAACCTCTATGTTCTAAAATATTTATAACAGCTATCTTTGTAGTGTCAAAGAGCTGGGAATTGTGGGGATACCCATCAATTGGGGAATGGCTAAATAAATTGTGGTATACATTCATGATGCAATTGATGGAATATTACTCTGTTATTAGAAATGATGAGCTCAATGATTTTAGAAAAGCATGAAGAGGGGCGGCTAGGTGGTGCAGTGAATAGAGCACCAGCCCTGGAGTCAGGAGGACCTGAGTTCAAATCTGACCTCAGGCACTTAACACAAAAACTAGCCAAATGACCTTGGGCAAGTCGCTTAACCCCAATTGCCCTACCTTCTCCCCTCCAAAAAGCAAAAAAATAAAACCCCAACAAAACCACAAACAAAAAACTGAAAAGTATGGAGAGACTTCTATAAAATAATGAGGAGTGAAATGAGCAGAAGGAAGAGAACATTGTATACAGCAGAAGCTGTGTTGTTTCAAGAACAACATTGAATGAGCAAGTCATTCTATTATAAATATCCAAATTAAATGCAAAGATCTTATGAAGATGCTATTTCAATTCAGAGAAAGGATGGAGGCAAGAGGAAGAGAGGGAGAGATAGATTTGTGCCAAATGGTAGCCATCTTGAAGTTGGGGGTGGGGAATGGGGGAAAAAAAGAAAGTCACATGATAACTTTGATGTATATTTGAAAGTAGTAGCAAATTGTACACAATGGAACTGCAATTTCAGATGCAATCCTTTGTTTTTCTATACCACTTTGTGATGGAAATGCTTATTTTTATTTCTTAAGCTCAGAATAAAATAAATACCTTTTAAAAAGTCTATTACATAATTGTCTTTCTTCCCCTCTCAACACCCCCATACTAGTTGTATCTTTGCACAAGTTTGGTGTTTATTTAAATATAAATGAATTAGAACAAACAAGTTCTTTGTATCAACAGTGAATTTATGGCAAAATTTCAGGAACTGTAAGAGTGACAAGGAGCTCAGATTTTCTGTATTAAAATCTAAGACACATAATATTTTCACTTTCCCTTAGTGAAGTCTCAGATTTGGTAATAAAGCATTTGGTCATAAAATCCACCTGATTCCATAATCCTTGCTTTAAAATAGAATGTATACTCTGGGATTTTCATTTTATGTCCAAGAGAAAAACCCTGGAAGAGAGCAGGGAAGAAAGATATCCCTTCTTTAGTCTTTATGGACAAAAGATATGCTCTAAGGCATTTCACATTCTGTTGAGAAATCACAATAGATTTAAAAAGAGTAAAAGTATAAGCACCAAGAATTAACAAGCAGCCATGATGCTTGGATAGTCTTTATGCAACAAGCAAATGTACTTGACTATTTAAAAATGATGCAGAGGGTCTTGTCCAGCCATCCAAAGCAATGAAATAGAGTACAGCATGAATGTGGCCACTGTTTGTGGAAAGATCAGTCATAGTATTGTGGCTTTGAACTGAGGTACATATTTGATCACTGTTTATAGTCAGTATTTGTTTTATTTCTCTGCCTCTAAAACATTTATTTCACTGCAATACCATGCAAAATATCAGAAGAATAAATATCAATAATGTGAGAGATTTTTCTTGTTCATTCTTTTCACTCATGTCCAACACTTTGTGACCCCATTTGGAGTTTTCTTGGCAAATATGCAACAGTGGTTTGCCATTTCATTATCTAGTTCATCATTACAGATTTGGAAACTGAGGCAAACAAGATTAAGTGACTTGCTCAGGGTCACATAGATAGTAACTCTCTGAGGTCAGATATTAACTCATGCCTCCAAACTAGGTGTTCTGTCCATTGTGCCATGTAGCTGCCAAAGACGAGATGTAATCTAAGATTTTTTAACTTAATTCTAAACCACATGCCTAGTAAGAAAAAAATGATGAATTTGGGACAGCTAAAAATCTACAAAACATACATACCTCATATAAATGCTACCTTCACAGTACAATTTCAATAACCACTTTATATCCCTTATACTTAGGGTCTTTTGTATTAGAGTAACAAATTCCTTGAGGACAGAGAAGACTCTCTTTTGGATTTGCATCCCGAACACTTAGCGCAACAGCAAGCAAAACTTACTAAAAGTTTTGCTGTACTTATTTTTCATCAAATCATCTCTTCATTTCCTCATTCATTCAGGTATTTAAAGAGAAAGCCCACATTTTTTTTTCAGTTAGCAGGGCTCTAACTAGGACTTTTCTTCCTATCCCTTCAATGAATAAAAAAGTCATTATCATGTGAGGAATTCTCTATTCATTTAGGATCTTCTTTTGGGGGGTTATTTCAGAAATTTTACAATGAAACAGTTTCAAAAAACCTGATAAATAGGGAAAATATATACCTAGGATCTTATACAAGATAGGAATGTAATAAATGTTTGCTGAATCCATAAATGATTTAATGAATATGGTAAAATGTTTCAAGAAGTTTAAAGACTGTTGTTTTTAATTTTTCAATATTAATTCTAGGGAATATAGTGCTAACAATCTATTATTAATGTATTAACCTATGCCCTATTATTCATAATATATTTAAATCCTATCCATATAGTGGGTATAAAGCTATAACCAAAGACTGTTTCTATGGTCCTTCAAGAACGGCTCGCCATGGCTAGATTCTTCCTCATGCATGACTGATAGAATTCCTTTCCTCCTTTTCTAAGTAAAGATCTGCTCCCATAAGGTCTGTTACTGTTCTTTACCTTTTGAGAATATGTAACAAATTGTGACCAAGAGAATATGGGTAAGCCTTGGAGTTAAATAAATTTGGATTCATGTACTTCCTCTGGCTCCTGTTGGTTAGAAGATCATGGACAAGTTACTGAATATCTCTGCAGACCAGGCAACTCCAAAACTCATCAATGTGAATTAGTGGAAGGAAATTTCCATTCCAGGAATTTCCTATCCCCAATTACAGTTCTTGACCCAAAAGCAAGCAAACAAAAACCTTTGTGCATGCTTTTGCAATTACTTCTCATTAGTCATTTTGACTATTATAAACACCCAAATTAACTATAAAGGACATATTAAGAAAGATGTTCTCTGCATTCAGAGAAAGAATTGCTACATATAAGTGTGTACAGAATAATTACACACACACCTATTTGTATCTAATGGTAGCCATCTCTAGAGTGGGGGGGGAGGAGAGGGAAGAAAAAAGAAATTTATATGATAACTACTATATATTTAAAAGGAATAGAAAGCTGTACATAATGCAGTTTCATGTATAATCAACTTATTGTATTATACTATGTTATAGAAATGCTTATTTTATTCCATAAATTGAAAATAATTTAAAAGAGGAAATTACTTATCCAAGTACATGTTATATTCCTCTCTTCAGAATGTTAGGCCCCTGGAAGGCAAGGGCTGATTCACTTTTTTCCCCTTTATGTACCTACCTCTTAATTCTGTTGCCTTCCAATTTCTATTCCTATAATCAGGTTCTTCAAATCTCCATGTGAATTGTGAGTGTGCAGAGAATACTGAACATGCCCTATACTGGTCAGTCTCCAGCTATGTATTTATTATGAAAGTGCTTTTCAGTTATTTTTTTTTCCTTTTGAAGCTGCTTTTGTTAAAAGGGATTAAAGAACCTAAAGGAACTAAAGTTCTTCAAAGTTATAAAATGATTAGATTTCAGTATACATATAAATATATTTGTCTCTATTGAAATAGCTGGTTCTCCAAAAAAGTCAAGGCATAAAGTCACCAGCTTCAGTTTTGCTGAAATAACTTGAGAGAGTGACATTCAGTTTGGTCTGGTCTTTAAAGAGACAAAGAGCCCCCCATGGAATATTCCTGTCACTGTTTCTTGATACCATACAAACTGACTTGATAGACAAAATGTGTTCAAGATACACATTTCCCATCTTTCTCCCCTTCTTCTGGGTTACAGGTGTTTGGTTATATTCTTGAGAGAGATGACAACAGAGTATAAGAGAAAGCAACTCTATGAAGAACTATGGATTAGATCTGAGCAGTGGGAGATGGCAGTGATCTTTTACATTTAATTAGCATGCAAAGAAGCAGCTAGGTGATGTAGCAGATAGAGCACCAGATGTGGAGTCAGGAACACCTAAATTCAAATCTGGCCTCAGAAGCTTACTAGCAGTGTGACTCTGGGTAAGACGTTTAGCTTCTATTTGCCTCAGTTTCCTCATCTATAAAATGGGATTAATAATAGCACCTACTTTGCAGGGTTGTTGAGAGAATCAAATGAGATAATTTTGTAAAAATCTCTTAGCACAGGTACATCCTAGCACACAGTAGGTGCTTTATACATGCTTATTCCCTTTCCTTCCTCCTATTTGAAAACACTTTCCGGGGTGGCCAGGTAGCATAGCAATTAAGAGTACCTGCCCCAGTGTTGGGATGACCTGGGGATCAAATCCGGGCTCAGATACTTAGCAACACACCCAGAAATAACGTAACCTTGAGCAAGTTTCTTAACCCCAATTGCTTAAAATCAAAACAAAACACTTTCCATATAGTTTATATATGGTTCCAAAGTCTAGTGCAGTAGCTAGCATAATTAATGAATGAATGCAATTAAAAACAGATGACTTTTTTGCAATTAAATCTTTTGTTCGGGGTATTAAATATTTTTCCCAGTTGTTTAAAGTTAGCAAAACTTTGGCTTTGTATAATGCAGTGTAAATAGTTACAGAAAATAAAAATGTGACCCTTTGAAATAGGGAGTCCATTCTGAGCTCCATTCAATCCCTAAATTGAGAGGTCACCATTGAGAGAAGTTACTGAGGATGAAGGGCTGTTATAAAGAAAGCTGGGAAAAAATAACAGAAACGTTAGCCAGGAAATCTATATCTTTAGAACACAAGCAAGGAAAACCATAGCTCTAGTCATGTTGACTACACCTCTAGCTTTAGAAAAGCTTGTTTTTAAAGGAACAATAAAAGAGGGAAGGGACAGGGGAAAGGGAAAGAAATGAAAGCAGGATGAAAGGAAAGAGGACTTCAGGAAGCTTCTGGGAAGCATGAGGGGGCAGGAGGGAGAATACTTTAATTGCTGGTTCCTCATTAATGTAATTGGTTCTACCTTTTAAAAACCTAACAATTTTGGTTTTTGCCCCCATAAACTTGATAGGTTTGTATTTGCTTTTATTAAATTAATTTCTTTTTAATTTCATAAAAATCATATCTTTGTAAGATGAAAAGAAGATATGGTTTAATAAAAATAGCAAAAATTTTCATGATTAGGGTGAGAAAAAGTGCAAATGTTAGAGTTCAAAAAATCTGTCACTTTTTTCACAGAGAAAGGGACAGAGAATTATACTTATGAGATGTGCAGAGTGACAGGTTTAAATGTAATTCCCAAGAAAACTAATAAAGTTGGAACATGGGAAAGAAAATAGGCATTAGAAATAGGATTTGTTAATAATTTTGTATATGTGATTATACATTAAAATGTTTTTATTAAGTATTTAGCTCATTCGTCAATGCATTATTATCTATTTTAACATGTGTCAATTAAGTATGGAGTTTATAAATGGTAAATTTTTTTATTTATGAACTCAAAGTGTCCAGTCATTGATTTGAATGCTCTCAGAAAATCTATTTCACTTGAATTCCCCAATGTCCTGGCCATCCTGTCACAGATGCTAAGATGCCTGATATTATGTTCAGAGAATAGCCACATAGCCAGGAATGTCCACAGCATCATTTTCAGTCTGATTTTAATAACTCCAAAAACTCTAATAAAGTCCCACACTCCATTACTTCCTTATGACACAGAGGTGACTCTGGATTCTCAACAATTATAGCCAGGCAGCAGATCATGAAGATTCATTATAACTTCCCAGGGCATATATGTAGCTCTTGTTTTTGTTCTTTTTCTAGATAGAAAAACCACCAAATATTCAATTTATAAAATGAAAGCAAAACATAAAGAAACCACATACATGCCATATTTAGTTGAAATGACTCTGAATTAAAATTATCTCTATAGATGAGTTCTATTCATTGTACCACCTACCTTATCCACCATATACAAATATAAGTACATATTGAAAAACTGAATTTCTTTATAAATGTGTTTTATTTTAAAATAAAGATTGTGTTAATCCCTTGGCAGAGGAGTCATTACTTAGTTATGATGTCTAAATTTGACTGTACCACTATAAGCAAGAGCAAAAATTCATTAATGATGACAATAAAACAGAGAGAGGGAATAGTCTACAGAAGACCTCACACATCCAAACTCGGAAACAGTGACCGGATTTTTACAGATGTCGTTGTTCAATTGTGTTTGAACCTTTATGCCCCATCCAGAGTTTTCTTGGCAAAGATAATACAGTGGTTTGCTATTTCCTTCTTCAACTCATTTTATAGATGAGGAAGCTGAAGCAACCAGGTTAAGTGACTTGTCCAGGGTCACACAGCTAATGCCTGTCAGAGTCTAGATCTGAACTTCTAAGGAGCTGTTCTGATTGTAAGCCTAGTACTCTATTCACTGCATCACCCAGCTGCCTCCATTGTTAACAAAACCATTTATTTAAACGGGCTCCAAGAAAACATACAACTTCCTCTGCCTTCCCCCTTTCCCCATGACACTTGGAGGAACAAACCAATGATTTTATTGGTTTAGAGAATTCCTGATGTGGAAACTTACTCCAATGATACAAAATCAACAATTCATCTCCAGCTTACAGTCTTAGAGCATTCCCTGAGGACACTGAGGAGCCTTGCATCCAGCATGCTTCAGAGGCAGGCTTTGATTCCATGGGTAGTCCTTTCTCACTATACCACATTAGTTCTGTTTAATATATATCTGTTTTTAAGAAAGTGAGTGAAAGCTTCCCTGTATTCTATGTTCATTTCACATTCCTGTAGGTCAAACACTATAAAAAGTGACCAAAAATCCAGTTATTATCATTTTTCACAAACTAGTATTTAAAATATTCATTAATTGATGACTTTAAAATTCAGTAAGATGACATAGCAAAAAAGAAAAAAAACACCCCTAAAAAAACAAACCATTGGGTTTTTCAGGAGAAAATAGTTTTGCCATAAAAGTCTTTTAATCACCTAGTAAGGAAGGATCTGAAAGGAAGAGAGGGGGCAGACAGCACAGGCCTGCTTACCTCCTTACAATTGTATTCTTTGTGATCACTAATAATTTTCTTCAAAGTGCCTGTCTAACATCATTTTTTAATACATTCTCAGTGGAGGCCTAGCTGTTTCACATGGGAAAAACCCCACACATCAATGCTTCCAGAAATCATCCCCATTTTTTGTTAATTCTTATCTTTTTCTTTGTTGCACGGTACAACCTTATCTTTTTCCTTCATGCCTGCCTCCTTTGAGAATGTCAAATTTGCCTTCCATCCTATAGAGGTAATCTCGGCTTTTCACCACTCCTCATTCCACTGCTCTGCTCATTGGATACTGGCTAATAAACACTGACACTTTATTTCTTCCCACCTTTATCCACTCATTTAATCGTTTCAACTGTATGCTCTGTATTGGAGGCAGTGAGCAATTGCTCAGGAAAGCAGTGGGAGGAGGGAAGAGGAGGGAGTTACAGTAACTGCTTAAAGCAAATGCCAAAGCTTATATTTTGGGGTACAGAGATACAGGGCAGGCGCAAGAGGAATAAAATCACATAAGACAACTAGACAGCCCAGATTAAAGAGACTGTCCCTCACCCCCCCCCAAATATAATGACAATTATTTTGATTCTACAATGGTTATTTAAAAAATAATTTTAATTAACATAAATTTATTTTCCTTCCCACCCAGCTTCCCGTCTACCTTTCTCCCCACCTCTTGCCCAGCTCTATAAATAAATAAATAAATAAAGCTCTGGCGACAAATATTCACAGATAAGGAGAACAAATTCCTGCCTTGTGTTTTACACATACACATACACCCCCACAATCCCCCCCACACACACCCTATCACTTCTCTGTTGGGAACTGAAATATTTTTCATCATTGGTATTTCAGAATCACAATAGATCACTGCATTCATCCTACAACTTAAGTGTTTCAAAACTCTCTTCACAATGTTGTCATTTGATGAATTGTTTTCCTGGTTTAGCTTACTTCACTGCATTAATTTATAAATGTATTCCCAAGTTTCTCTGTAACCATCCCTTTATTATTCCTTCTGGTACAATAGTATCCAATTTCCATGAACATAGACAGACAGTCAGACACACACACAAACAAACAAACATACTATGATTTCTTTGGCCTTTTCCCAGTTGATTGGCACCCCTTCCCAACTCTTTGTCATTATAAAAAAAATGCTGCCATAGTTTTGTAAACATGGGTCACAATTTAAAACCTTTTGCAATACAGTTTTAGATAGATATTCAGAATGGTTGGTGAATGTGTATGTTCTCCCATGGTCCCTTCAATATTTGTCATACATTTGACTGTATTTGAAAAAAAATGATTCCAATTTTTAACATAGTTCTAAGATCAAAAGAATGATTTTGAATCTATTATTTTTCTTGCATCATGGAAATTTATTTAGAAAAAAGACTTTAACCTTCATTGACAATTTTTTTAAAAAAATAGGACTATCTAAATGTTACCCCCAAATTCTTCCAATTCTGACCTAGCAAGTTGGGATTGGTTCCGGCCTCGGATACTTAGCACCTACACAAAAAATAACTGGCCGTGTAACCTTGAGCAAGATACTTACGCCCAATTGCTTTAAAAAAAATAAAAAAGGAATAAACAACATAATGTTTTTGATGAGTACAGTAGATTCATCAGGAGGACTTAGAGGAATACATAGAAAAGAATTCATTCTGGATCCATAAAGGATGTATGCATATTCATAAGATCACAGATCCACTGAGGTCCTGAAACCTAGTAAGCACAAGTTTATCATGACCAAATTTATTGTACATTTGAGTTATTCTTTTTTATTGGATATATGTCTAAGCAGAAGAGAGAGCTAGTTAGCAAGTTCAGATTCTAGGAGCTGTGGCTTGATTAGTGTGATAGCATCATGATGATAAACCATTCTTGCACTTGATGTTCTCAAACTTGGCTATGGTTTTAGCACAGCTTCCTCACTCTCTCCTCCCTTTAGAAGTTGAACATTTGAAAAATAAGCAGGAAAACTAGCTGCCTCAAGCCTTTCAAAATGATGCCTGAAGAGCTTTTTCTTTCCCCACAATGTGCCACTATTGACTCTAGTCTTGGGTAATTTTGCAATACTTGTGGAACATAATACTGCCACCCCTTTCTTGTCTCTGCAATTCAAGCATTAGTGAATGGGTGGATATATTCTTTGTCTCTAAAAGCCAGATGCTTTCCCTTCCCCTTAACCTGACCTGTACATTACTTAATAAATCAATAGCCTATTTTTTTTGCTGTTGTTGACCATCAACTTTATGAGAGTATAATAATTAAAGGCAGAATTTAAATATCTGGAAAAAGAACAAAGCTTCTAAACTTCAGTTGCCTCTTGAAGACCCTAAGTGGAACAGACTGAGACAAGGAATGAAATAACATGAATAATGTAGGTGACAGGGATTCAATCCTTGGGGGATGCTCTGATTCACCCTTCTGGGTAGACTATACAGAGCCTGCATTATTCCTTCTCTGCTTCCAGTGTAGCATTTGTAAGCTTGGTAATCTGGCTATTAGTGATTGGAGGTTAGGAGTATGAGATATGAAAAGTCCTCTGGCTCACTCATGTTCCTGGAGGAATGATGACTCCACATAGGCTAGGCTAGAATTGAGTGTGCATACAAAATTGTGAAATGATCTCTTATTCTCTTCCCTGGTAGCTTTTGAATGAGGAAGATTGCTGTGAGATATCCATTAAGGGAGAGACAAGGAGACCAATCAGCTCACCAGTGATGAAGGGAGTTGGGGAAGTAGCCTAGATGGGGTTAATGCACATACATGAACATTTAACTTCCTTTTTAAAATTATTATTATTAAATTAAATACTCAAGGGAAAGGGGAAGAAAAGAGCCATCATTTCAGTACAGGTCAACATTCTAGAAGAAAATAGTGTATCTCCATCCTTCTATCCCTAAGATCACTGTTCTCATATTGGCTCAATCTCCTAGAAACTCTGATGGCTTATTCCAGGAACTACTTGCAATGACTCCTGATAATCTTCTCCTCTTCTTCCCACAAGCCTATTTAACTTCAAGATCTGGAAAAGACTCTCAAATCTGAGCAATGTTGGATAAAACACTTGGCCAGCATGTATGTGTTTGGGGGAAGGACATGCCTCCCCAATGGACTTTCAAGAACAGTGTCCATGAGGGTGAGGCCAAAGACTAGTTACATTTACTGCACACTGTATTCCATAAACCCCAAATTACTTGTCTTCAAGTAATTTATATACTTTATAAGTATGATATAACTTAAATTCATCACTAACAGCCATATAAAAATATTCCATTCATCAAAGCCCAGTGCCTAATAAAAGCCATGACCTTTTCCTTCACTTAACCCATTTTCTTCTATTATTCCATTGTCACATATTCTGTCAGTAAGTAAAATGGAATAAACATAAATGTACTGTTACTAATAGAGGATGGGAATAAGAGTGTTATTTAAAAAAACGTTTGTCATCAATTCATGATTCCCTTCTGGAGGTTGAAGCAATAGCTTTCAAAGACTGAGACTGGGTCTGAAGGGAATCCATCTCAGAATAGGCTGGCATAATAGAGTAGAGAGTAGGGAGAGATTGCCAACTAGATTCTAATCTTTGGAATGCGCAAATGTGTTTTTTGCCTGCTGTCAACTCAACACAAAGTACTTGAGAAGATGATTTCAGCCATGATGACTTACTATATCCTTATAAAAAGTATTATCTGGTGTCTGAGAGGAAAGGACTAGTGACATATTAGACATAGTCCAGAATGAGAGGGATATGTATATCTCTCCCTCTGCCCTTTTTGTAGTTTTGTTTTCTGGCAACAAATGAGGAAAAACTGATGTGAGACATAGGGTAGACATGATGGTTCTGCTGCTTCATTTCCCATATAGCTGCAATGTGATATCGTAGTGCCTGAGTCCATTTTTTAAAAATAATCTAAATAATTCTAAGATGGCAGTGTCCAGTGTCCAGTCTCACATGCGAGAACAGGAAATCCTTATCTAATCCATCATAGGATCCATCAATAATTGAAGTCACTAGCAATAGCCACCAAATTCAGAGAGGAATCAGTGTAGCAGCCAAATGACTTGCTTTACCTGGATCAACAGAGAGCTGACCTTTAATTCAAGATCCTGGATCCCCAAAAGAGCCAGCCTATTTGAGCAAGAGAATAACTCATCCTTTGTCAATCCCACACCAAGAAGCAAGCCTGGTAGGAATGCCACAAAGAAAAGGAAGAACAAAGCTTCTGGGGTCAAAAGTTATAAGATACCCCTCAGTCCCATAAGCTCCTTACATGAATGCTTCATAACCTCTGTGAATTGTTTGAACCCATTCTTCCCAGGAACCCTTTTTATGCAAGAAAAGGATGTATTACCTGTTTGGATATGGGTCTGTTTCTGTTATGTACCTTTACAGCAAATAATTCTTTGAAAAAGTTACTTGATATCAACTGGTTGGTTGATATTGGAGTCCCATACCATATGGATGCTTTTGAACAATAGTATTGGAGACAACAATGCCTGAAAACAGAGGTCAACCTACCCACTGGAAGTGCAACCCACCAACGTGAGACAGAGCTTGAAGAGAGAATACAGAAAGTATTATTGTATTCAGACATGGTTTTCCATGTCTGAAAATATAGATTTGAATAGATAATTATTTTATTTGTTTCCTCAAAATAGTACCTAAGAAAGAAGTCAGCACTTCTACAGTGAATTCCCTTAAACATTCTCTGGTGAAAGAGGTTTCATTGTATTCAAAACAAGAGGACTTAATTGCATTTCTGTAGCATGGTTAATTCAAAGAGGACTGATTAGAAGATTTGAGTTCAAGAGTCAACTGTGGATCTTACTACTGACAAAACACTTAAGTTCTCTTGGCCTCAATTTCCTCATCTGTAAAATGAGGGCATTAGGCTAAATGATTTGTAAGGTCCTTCCACCTCAATACCTAGAATCCTCTGACTAACTATTAATGAGCACAATTCCTGCTAAATTGTGTACAACATCGTTAATCCTAGGCTATCCTTGTGAAACATTCCAAGAAATTCTTAAAGGGGCAAGCCAGAGTTTTAAAGAGTTAGGGTTATGGGACCCTAAAAGACAAAAAAGGAAATCTCCTTAAAATAATATTAACAAGAGCAGAGCTACCCCCAAACAAAATTCTGAAGTATTTTGCCATTTGTTGTGTCTTCTCTTTCTGTAGACATTCCTCTTTCCTGTCTCCCTAATGCTCTCTCTTCCATAAATTCAGTATCCCTGTGAGGATTTGCTTTGGCTCTCTGAAGGCTCCCCCCTAAACAAATTTACTCATTCCCCTCAATTCAAAAAGGTGGGAACTCCACTTAAAGAGCTTTGCCCTCTAAAACTAGATTAAAAAAACTAGCTATCAAAAAAAGAAGAAAAGTACATTGGGTTAATCAGAATTTATCCCAAAGTTAACACTAATATAAAACCCTTGAAAATTTGAATAGAAAGGACTGGTCAAGGTAGTTATTTGGAAAATTTTTACACCAATAAAGCAGCCTCTCTCAAAGAGCTCCCACACACATATTGAACTAGTAATTATCAGATATATAAATTCCATCATTTAAAGTTAAAAAGAACTCATTAATCAGTTTTTCTTAGCAGTCCTTATGCCCCTAAAATAATACCAAAAAAAAAGCCCAGAACAAATACATCATTGATGCTCCATTTACAATCAAAGGGAGATCCCAAGAAACTGGCATCACAATATTTTACGTTTATTTCCACTCCTTCTATTGTTATGTCTCCTTTAACTTGTTTTTCCTCATCTTGTTCTCATGTGTACTTTGCCTGGTTTCTTTTTTATTTTGCATCATAGTTTGTTCTAAGATCCTTTCTCTCCCATTCTATTTTGTCTTCATTTTTCCAAACTCTGGGAAAAAGTAAAGAGGGACTGTGATTATTTTTAGTATTATACATTCTTCTTCCCATAAAGCTGGCCATGATTGGAAACTGCACAAAATTCCACTTTGTTTCCCTAAAGGTTCCCAGGTGAATAATCCTAATCAGTTTTCCTCTGCAGATATACCAAGGTAATAAAGCTTGCTGAAGGAAATTGATTAGACATTGTAACATTCAGTGGCCAGTGACTTCCTCTATCCTTGCTCCCTCTATCCTCATAAATTAGTCCAATAAAGGTGCTTAGAGGCCAAGTGATAAAAAGAATCCTCCTCCACTTCCCCAGCCATGATGGAGCCAGCTAACAAGAAGTCCTATGTCATCATTCTCTGACCACTTTGGTGCCTGTTTTACATCTTCACCAATGGGATGATTTATACCATCTGGCCAGTTCTGACTGAGAACGAACTATTCATTTAACTTCTTCATGATGTTCAGGTAGAGCTATCCCTAGAACAGTATACTTATCTTTCCTCACTAACTGAACCAAAGGGTTCAGTAACTTGGATACATTTATATTTCCAAAATCATTAGCTCATAGAATCAGAGCTGGAAGGAGATTCAGAGGCAATCTAGTTCAAGAAGCTCTTTTTGGACTTAAGAAAGCAAAAATCCAGGGAAGCTGATTTACTCAAGGTCAAAAAAAAGCGCTAAGTGTCAGAGGTAAATATCATATCCAGTTTTTCTGATTCTTAACCTACCCTTTTTATTATATCACCATACTTCCTTATATTTTATCTCAAACAAATGGTTGGACTAGAGATTAACGTTGTTTCCTAATTTTAATAATAATCACCAGTTTTGAAATTCAAATAACATCTGTCATTCAATGAACTGAAATCATGGCATGTATAAATAATGTCACTGTTCCTCCCCATCATCAATTATAAAGGCCATTTGGCTCAGTTATTTATAATTTAGTGCTAAGAAAGTCCAAGATATGTAATGATATGTTCATGTATATGCTATTCAGTTATAACACAAAGAGAAAACTGTCATTCTTTCATCAATGATTATATTAACAATGCCTAATAATAAATAACAAAGTGTGGTGGAAAGAATGCTCATCAAAGGACTTGGGTTTGAGCATTAGTCTTTGGGTCATAAATTCTGGGTTCTAGGAGTAGTACTGAAACACACTAGCCAAGAAATTCAGGACTAATCTCCTTCTGTGTCAGTTTGGTCACCTATAAAATGGGGATAACAAGGCTTGTACTACATATCTCTGTGAGATAGAATGATATAGTAGAAACCAGCCTTGGAATCAGGTACAAAAAGGTTTGAGTCCTACCTTTGACACTTAGTGGCTATGTGAGTCTTCTTTTTGTTTGTCTTTTGCTTTTGAAGAGGACCAAAGACATCACAGGGTGATGTCTAGACTCTTGCATGAATAGGATTTAAATGAGGTAGAGTTGCAAAGTTATCAGCCTTACTCTCTCTTCCAGAGTCATTGAAGTCCAATGGCAAGGTAATGACCTGGGATTCAGTGGATTCCTTTGGCTTCTTAGATATCTGATCAAGCTTTAAGGGCTCCACAGCAGCTGCTTTGGTTGTCTTCATGGCTATTGGAACAAATCTTTGTCATCCACTCATTCTACTGGGGGAAGTTTTCACTTGGGGTAGACATCCTTCATAACTCAATGATGGGTTTGTGGTCCTTCACTTACCCTCAACTTGGTTTAGTCCACCTGCTGAGATGGTTTACTAGGGTGTGGCAGCTGGGCATGCTATGGTTTCTTGGAGTCATAGCTGAGCGATAAATGCCAGTTAGACTCCTCACTCAAAGGTGAGGAGTACTGAAAATGGCTTGGGAAGCTATCACATCAGAAATGATAGTCCAGAGTGAACATACCTAAGCTTTTTAACTTCCCAATGAACAGACAATTCTTTACTCAACAGTTACTGTTGTACATTTAGGGGACGGAGTGCCCTAGATGGACAGAGTCATATGTTTAAGGATGAAAAAAAAACATTCGTACACAAAAATACATCACCAAGTTTTAAACAACTTACTTTTAGATACTTCGCTAAATGTGAGTTAGAATGAATAAGACCACATGACACCAATGTATGCTACTGAACAAAAAGGGAGATGAGGTCAACAGATGTAAATGACTCAGTGTAACTCACGGCCACTGCCCTATTTGCTAGTTTCTGAGGAGTGATTAATACTTGCCAGAATTTTGACTTGTCTCTTTCATACTGTCTACAATTCAGCCAAATTACTTTTTACGGGTGACCTTCTACTTAAACTCAACATTCTCTGTTACCTCCATTCATTTCTGTAATCTGACTCCAGGCCTTTCAGTCATTCCCTTCCAGGATCTCTCAATATCTTATAATGCTCAATTTAGAGGGTCACTTTCAGGAGAATTCAACATTTAAATCAGAGTTTACAATTTGTGGGGGTTAGAAAGCACTGAAACAGTAATTATTAAGTCAAAGGGGTGTTCCTCTTGTAATTTATCCCAAGAAACAGGTCATTCATGCCCCATGAAGCTGAAACAGTTCAATAAAACAGATGGTCCCAGGCAACATCTTTCATAAAGATCACAGATTCAGTCTCAAATTCCTCACCTATAAAATTAAGCAATTGGGCTCAATGGTTTCTCTAGGCCCAGATACCAATGATCTTGCCACTCTATGTCTCTAAAATCAACCTTTTCTATTCCCTTTACCTGATCCCTTAGAGAAGTGCCAAAGCCCCATAGTAAGGATGGTAAAGCCACCACTATGTCCTACTGATGATGGGTCAATGACAATATAGTTTATATACAAAAGACAACACATTATCATCATATTCAAAATGTACACCAACGCATACACACACAGACACATACACACAATGTTCCATCTTGCTAGTGTGTGTCCTTTTCAAGAAGACATTTATAACTACTGGTTACCATTTTCTTTGTTTGTCAATTTTCTTTTCATTTCCCCTTCCTCCTTGGAAACACTTTTCTTTGTGTCCCTAAAGTGATGAATGAGGGAAAATGCCTTTTATTTAAAGCTTTTGTTTAAAAATGCATGATTTAGGAGTTAGGTTTCACAAACTGCCATTTACACAGAATAGTTGCTGAAGTGATTGAATACATTTGTTAAGTGAGAGTTACCATATATACTGAGAGTGGTCTTAGTGGGTAATGGATTCCAGTGTTCACTCCTGTATTCCTGTGGTCACATCCTTATTCTCCCCTTTCAGGTTTCAGAGAATAATGGTTTAACCCTACAGCAGCATTCTTAGAGGTAACAGAGCAATTTAAGGTATTTAACATGGCCGTAGTTTGCTGGGAGGGAGAGTGGCAAAAAGAGAGGGATGTGCTGCTAAACACAACTTACTTGGGGCAGGGGATGTATGCACAACATACTTTTCAGTTTAATCGCATTATCAACATTTTCTAAGTCAAATCCTGATTTGTAGTGTTTGTCTATTTCTCAAGTATAAATTCTTACAATGAAAATTTAATAATTGGCTCTAGAAAGCCTATACAAGTTAGTTCCAGCATGCTTCTGAAAAAGATAGAGTGAAAAATGTAGGAGATTACTGAATTCTACTATAAAGGAGTGAGTTAAGAAAAGATCAGTTTTCTTGTCTTTTTCTTTTGTATTCCTATGGTATTGACAATAGAACAACACCTTTTTATCCTATGACAGCTAAAGGTTAGGAAGCTCCCAAGATGTTTTGGGTGACAAGGGAGACAGCAAGGTACCTGCCCTGAATGGTTACATGGGATGTGAAAAGTACATCTGGGATGGGCCAGGTGAGTTTGCACTATCTGAACAATCAGGATATTTCAGACTCAGGGTTAAATTCAAAAGATGAATGGATTTATTTCCCCATAGAAGTGAGGAAAGGTCTCTGGAATTCTGGGCAGAATAGTTGAAGGGGGAGCATGGAAAGATGCTAGGGGTAGATGATAAGACATATATAAACAAACAGGAATTATAAAATGGTCATACCCCTTTCCTTACCAATATCCCAATAGTGTGTAATGCAGTGATCCTTAATATCAATGGCAAAAGTGATAGTCTTCCCCATTCTTACTGATTTTCTTCCTTAGAAAATGCATTCTATTTTTATTTTAGGAAAGGAGTTTTAATAATTCATTAAGTGGTACTATAGGTCTATGATAATTTGTTTGTCTGAATACTCATAAGCATTCTGTCTCTCATCTTCCTCTTTGCCTATTTTTGTTATTAATTTAAAATAACAATACTTAGGAGTTATATTATTTGAACCATAATTCTTGGGCAGGTACTTCTAATTGAACATGATTTATTTTGAAATTTTACTTGTTTAAATGTAACTGAAACAAAGAGCCTTCTTAGCTGAAACCATTATTACTGTGACAGAAGGTAAAGAGAAAAGTAGAATTTCAAATATTCTAAAAATTTTGTTTATTTTTAGTTTTCAACATTCATTTTCACAAGATTTTGAGTTACAAATTTTCTCCCCATCTTTTCCCTACCCCCACCCCAAAATAGTGATACTACTAAATACCCCTTCCCCCAATCTGCTCTCTACTATATTCTCACACATCCTCCCTCTGGCTTTCTAGGAGGGCAGGATGTATTTCTATACCATAGTGCCTGTATATCCAATTTCCCAGTTGCATATAAAATAATATATATATATACATATATATATATATAGATTTAGCATTTGATTTTAAAACTTTGATTTCCAGATTCTTTCCCTTCTTTCCTTGCTACCCACTCCTACTGGGAGGAAAAGCAATTCAATATAGGTTATACATGTGTAGTTATGTAAAATATTTCTATAGTAGATATATGGTGAAAGAATGACTATATTTCTCTCCATCCTATCCCACCCACCCCCATTTATTCTATTTTCTACTTTGACCTTGTCCCTCTCCCCCAATCTGCCGTCCCTTCTATCGTCCCCCCTCTTATCCCCTTCCCCCCTACTTTCCTATAGGGTAAGATATAAAATGTAGTGTATGTTATTCCCTCCTTAAGCCAAATTCAATGAGAGTAAGGTTGACCAATTCCCTTTTGCCTTCCTGTTTTTCCCCTCCATTGTAACAGTTTTCTATTGCCTCTTCCATATAAAGTAATTTACCCTATTCTATCTCTCCCTATTTCCTCTCATTATATTCCTCTCTCACCTCTTAATTTTATTTCTTAGATATCATTCCTTCCTATTCAACTGATCTTGTGCCCTCTGTCTATGTATACATGTACACATATATACACACACTCACGTATTTATACACACATATACCCTCCTATATAAACATGTATGCATGTATACACACACACACATATATATATATTCCCTTCAACTATCCCGATACTGAGAAAAGTCTCATGAGTTACTATTATCATTTTACCATGTAAGAATGTAAATAGTTCAATTTTAATAAATTCCTTATGATTTCTTTTTCCTGTTTACCTTTTCATGCTTCTCTTGCTTCTTGTATTTGAAAGTCAAATTTTCTATTCAACTCTGGTTTTTACATCAAGAATTCTTGAAAGTCCTCTATTTCATTGAATGACAGTATTTTCCCCTGAGACATTATACTCAGTTTTGTTGGGTAGGTGATTCTTGGTTTTAATCCCAGCTCCTTTGACCTCTGGAATATCATATTCCAAGCCCTTTGATCCCTTATTGTAGAACCAGCTAGGTCTTGTATTATCCTGATTGTATTTCCACAGTACTCAAATTGTTTCTTCCTGGTTGCTTGAATTATTTTCTCCTCAACCTGGGAACTCTGGAATTTGGTTATGATATTCCTAGGAGTTTTCTTTTTGGGATCTTTTTCAAGAGGTGATTGGTGATATCTTTCAATTTCTATTTTGCTCTCTGGTTCTAAAATATCAGGGCAATTTTCCTTGACAATTTCTTGAAGGATGATTTATAGGTCCTTTTTTTGATCATGGCTTTGAGGTAGCACAATAATTTTTAAATGGCCTCTTCCTGGATATATTTTCCAGGTCAGTGGTTTTTCCAATGAGATATTTCACATTGCCTTCTATTTTTTCCATCTGTTTGGATCTGTTTTATAGTATCTTGATTTATCATAAAGTCACTAGCTTCCATTTGCTCCAATCTAATTTTGAAGAAATTATTCTCTTCAGTGAGTTTTTGAAATTCCTTTTCCATGTGGATAATTTGACTTTTTAAGGCATTCTTCTCCTCATTGGCTTTTTGGGCCTCTTTTGACATTTGAGTTAGTCTGGTTTTTTTTCTTTTTGGAGGGCAATTGGGGTTAAGTGACTTGCCCAAGGTCTCATGGCTAGTTTTTGTGTTGTGTCTGAGGCCACATTTTAACTCAGGTCCTCCTGACTCCAGGGCCGGTGCTCTATTCACTGCACCACCTAGCCACCCTGAGTTAGTCTATTTTTTAAGGTATTTTCTTCAGTCAGGTTGTTGACTTGCTTTTCATGATTTTCTTCCATTATTCTTATTTCTCTTCCCAGTTTTTCCTCCACTTCTCTTACTTGATTTTCAAAATCCTTCTTGAACTCTTCCATGGACTGTAACCAGTTCATATATTTCTTTGATTTTGATGCAGGAGTTCTGACTTCATTGCCTTCTTCCTATTCCATGCTTTGATCCTTTTTGTCCCCAAAAAAGGATTGTATGGTCTGTTTGTGCTTCCTCTACTTATATTGCCAGTCAAATACTTGAATTTTGAGCTCTTTGCAATGGTAGACCTCTGCTCCCAAAGAGGAGAGCTTTGTCCCAAATTGCTGAGGTTTTTGCAAATGTCAGAGGTCTGAGGAAGGTGCCCTCTCTACAGACACCACAGTGGCAAACTGGCATTTCTCACCCCAGGACCACTGCCCAAGAAAGTGACCAGATCCAAGCAGGTCAAAGAAAGAGTGATTATCCTCTGGATGGTAGCTTGGTCCCCCTATGATCTGTAGGCCAGGAGCTCCTGAGGTAGACATGTGGCAGCTACTGCAGTCACTGTGCCTTAGTCACCTTTAACCTCGGAGGCAGACTGCACCCTTCCTTTCCAAAAGAGTTCCCAACTGACCTTTTACTTTCTTTTTGGCATTTATGGGTTGAAAAGTCTGAAAACCCCCACAGCTGTTCATGATTCGCTTTCCTGAAGTTTGCTTTGGCCTAGGCTGCCTCCCTGGGGCAAAAACAGTGCAGCTCACACAGCACTGTGCTCTCCTTCCAGCACACTGTGATGAGCACATCCTGTTGGCCTGCCAGGCTGCCTTCAGTGAGAAATTTATTTCTCTCTGTCATTTTGTGGATTCTGTCTCAAATATTTTTTAAAGAGAACTCTAGAATGTTAGAGTAAGAAGGCATTTAAAAATTAGTTCATCATATATTACAGATTAGAAAACTGAGACACACAGAGGTTAAAATGGTCTACTCAAAGCTGTCAGATGTAGCAGAACCTATATTGCAATGTTAGATCTTTTTGGGTGCAAATATACTGTATATTTATCGAAACCACTAGGATCTGTTTGAGGCTATATTGCTATAAGCAATAGGAGTGCTTATGAAGCATCATATCCATAATTGGCCATTAAGGTTTTCAGATACTAAAGAGCAGACCATATGAACATAGTTCCTTAATATCACTACTATGGGGAAAATTCTGGCAGTTTAATCATATTCTCTTAACTGTGAAGGACCGATTACCCAAGTGAACAAAATATAAAATGGACAAATGAACATTATGGCCCTAGATGCACATTTTGGCTTCTTGTATCAACAATTAGTGGGCACTTTTCCTCCTTATGTACACACAATAGATGTAAATCAGTGGATAGACAGTTTTAAGTCTGCAAATAGGTGTAGTATTAATCTAGGAACAAGGACAAATAACACTTCATCTTCTGAAATGGCAACTAACAACAATAAAAACAAAACAAGCAATACTATAAAAAGCACTATGTGTAGAGAGGAAAAGGGACTGACTCAGGAGTTAGGGGATCTGGCTTCAAATCCAGTGTTAGATACTTACTATCTATGTGAACTTGGGCAAGTCAATTGCTCTGGACCTCAGTTTCCCTATCTGTAAAATGAGAAGTTTAGCTTAGATGTCTTGTGAGGTACCTTATTAGTCTACAAATTAATACTGTAACAAATAAATGATTTAGTAGAACTGAGTTCTGAAACCTATAAATATCAATTCCAGACCCTGGAATCTGATGCCTCAACTAATAGGAAGGCTCCTTTTGAGGAGTGAATCAGCTTACCATTCTCTATTCTGTTATTTTATTTATTATTTTTTAAAAAGAAATTGGGGTTAAGTAACTTGCTCAAGGTTACACGGCCAGTTATTTCTGGGTGTGGTGCTAAGTATCTGAGACCAGATTTGATCCCCAGGTCATCCCAACACTGGAGCCACTGCTCTTACTCACTGTGCTACCTGGCCACCCCTATTCTGTTATTTTTAGAAGTAAATAAAGCTACACGGGAACGGAAGTGACAAAAAAGCATAGGTCTGGTTTAGAAGATGTTTTAGAGACTATTCCCATGCTTTCATTTTACTGATGAGCAAATTGGGGCTCTAGAAGATCAAATATATAACCCAATACTATACAGGTAGAAAGTACTATCAGCAATATGTAGTGGTCTTTGAGTGTAGAGCTAAGAATATATCATTTTGGCTTCTACAGGGACCACTATGCCATACTTTCTTTAACACCCCTAAATCTCTTTCCTTTGTATATATATTTGATCAGACTTTACTGAAGGCACATTTAAAAGCAAAATCAACTAAATGATTTATTAAATCAGAAGGAATTCCATTATGTAACAAGGCTGAAGAGAGGGCAATTTTGAGCATGACGTCCAAGGTCTGGGGCAAAGACACAGATCTAGATTCCGCATTAAGGTGGGGAACTCCACACAGCTAAAGACACGCACGTGTGCACATCAAATCTACATATATAAAGGGGGGACCTAGGTGGCATAATGGATAGAGTAGTGGGTCTGGAGTCAGAAAAATCTGATTTCAAATCTAGCCTCAGATACTAACTAGCTGTGGAACCCTGGGTAAATCACCTAAGCTCTGTTTGTCTTAGTTTCCTCACCTGTAAAATGGAAATGATAGCACTTACCTCAGAGTATTGTGAAGAATAAATGAGATAATTATAAAAGTACTTAAAATAAGTACAATTATTTAAATATGCTGAAACAAGTACATATATAGACACAGACATAGAAACATGTACAAATTCATATGAATATATGAGTATATTTACAACTCCATAATACACACATACATACGTATATATGCATATATGTGTATGTGCATAGATATGTGTGTGAGTGTATGTATAATCTAGAGAAGAATGAAAGTTGGCATTTGTATAGTGCTTAAGGTTTTCAGACATTTGAACCTCACAATGACTCTGCGGGATAAGTACTATAGGAATTATCATCTCCATTTCTTAAATGAGGAAATTGAGGAAGAGAGAGATTAAATGAGTTGCCCATATTACACACGGGCAGCTGAAGGCTGGATTTCTTCAAGTACAACACTCATTTCACTCCATAATATTATATCTCTGAGGGTAGATGACATATGAACAGGCAGCATGAATCACTGGTACCTATTAGCACACTAGGAACATTGATATGGAGGAATTGCAGGACAATATGAATGAGAGAGGCATAAGATGATAATATGTAAATGGGTCATGATATGTAGCATTGAAGGAAGTGATCACTAGGAGCAGATTATAAATCCATTAAAATATATACAGAAACTGACAACTAAGGTAGTCATCTTTACAGTTGTTGAGAGGTTGTTACATACCTTAAAGAAATAAACAAATGGAAATGACTTGTGTCCCCTCACCACTGCCAGCACCACAACAACCAAAAATAAAACAAGATTTATGTACTAAGGTGTAATGGTAATGGGATTTGAACTCCACAATGGAGGGACTTGTTGACATGACATGAAGGGGCTGAACTGGGAGGAGATGGTGCCATGGATAGAGAGAGAGGCCCAAGCAGAGAGAGGCCAGAAGAACTTCTGGGAGACAGCCTCTGGAGGCTGCTGCTACTTCTGGAGAGAGATAAATGAGAACTGAGGACTGAATTTGGAGGAAGCATGACTGTGGTGCTGGTATTTGGTCTGTCTGTTTTGATGTTACTTTGTCAGATGTGTCTGTTGATGGAGAATGTTGCTGTTTTTGCAGAAGTTCTGGGACCTTGCTGTTGGTTCAGAAGCCCTGAAAGAAGATTTTCTTGTTGTATGCTTACAGAAATCCTGGAGCAGGGTCTTGTTGATGTTTTCAGGGGTCCCAGGACTACACTGATGATTTGTTGTAATTCCTTGGACATTGTGGTTGGGTCTAGGTTGATTTCACAGGCAGAGAGTGAATTGATGAGGATGCCAGCAATGTGTATCTACGTTGTGTTTTTGCTAAGCATTGTCTTCCCAGGAACAGAAACTGCTGAGAACTTGCCTTGGATCAAGATGAAGAAAAGACATCTCCTTGGGTATGGAATGCTGTGAAGATATTGTAACCTAGGGGTGGATGGCTTTTGTGTTTTGTGACTGTCCAAATGAATGTACTTTGTTTATGATTGGAAACTAATCTCCAATTCAGACTATCCATGGGTGGAATACTTTGACTTTTGTACTTTGTGATTGAACTGAGAACTTACTAAATGATTGAGTTGCTCTGTATTTTGATTTTCTTTTTTCTGTGAATGTTTTGGGGAGTTACTATGCTCACAATATGAACCTTGGAAGTTGCTTGTGCTTGGCGTTACATAAGGCATATATGTTTTCTTCCCTGACAGAATGTACATACCTTGAACATAGAGACTTTCACTTTTTTCTTCACATCTCTAGTGCACAACTTGAAATATTTTTATTGTAATATAATTATATTTATATACATCTACATATACATGTTCACACACATATGTTCCAATATATTTACATATATGAGTAAAACCTCATCATTTTGCAAAATCCTATCATTCTTGGCACTTGATCTTTTCACTATCTTCTTTGCCTTTGATGTGGAAGATGGAACCCAAAACTCCAAATCTACATTTAAGAGGGAGTTCAGTTTAGACATCTCATTTTTCATCTGGCTGCATTACTTTGGTATGTCTCTGAATTTCTTTTTACCATGGCCCTCCTCAGGTACCTCCTTTTCCTCCTTCCCTTACCTTTTTATTAAGCATCCTTGTGTATTTTCTTTCCCCATTAGATTATAAACTCCCTGAGGGCAGGGACTATCTTTTTAAAAATTTCATCCTCATTGTTGAGAACAGTCACAGTGCCTGATCCATAATAGGTATGTAATAAAGGCTGATGGATCTATTAGATGACATTTATCTGCGTAAATACACACACATATGCCTGTATCTACATACATGTGTCTAGATCTATGTATCCCAATTTGTATCGACAAAGACAATCCTATAACCAGGGAGAATAATCTAACAAAAATAAGTATATGTAGCATGGCAAAGAAATACATAAGTGGGGCGGCCAGGTAGCACAGCGAGTAAGAGCACCGGCTCCAGTGTTGAGAATACCTGGAGATCGAATCCTGGGCTCAGACACTTAGCACCCACCCAGAAACACCTGGCCGTGTAACCTTGAGAAAGTTACTTAACCCCAATTGCTTAGGGGCGGCCAGGTGGCTCAGCGAGTAAGAGCACGGGCTCCAGTGTCGGGATGACCTGGATCAAATCCGGGCTCAGATACTCAGCACCACACCCAGAAATAACTGGCCGTGTAACCTTGAGCAGGTTACTTAACCCCTATTGCTTTAAAAAAAAAATTAAAAAAAAGAAGTACATAAGTGTTGATATACCAAACTTATTAGATTCATCTCACGAAAGGACCATGGCCTGTTTATTTTAGGGTTCTGTTTGTACCCAATACATGCTCAATATATACTTTAAAAAATCAATTTAAATATACCTCCAGACAAAATAATGTGTATCCTACATTAAGTTGAGTCAGGTGAGATTCATGTCTTTTTTTTTTTAACCAGCTAGATAAATTTATCCACTCCATGTCATTCCACAGACCAGCATGCACTAACACTCCAGGTGCCAATGCATGCCTTGGAGTATTCTAGTGTCTCAGCATCAGGATTTTTAAGTTGCTAGCTCTGTAAATGGCACAATCATGAATCAAAATTTCCTTCTTTTCCTTAACATGATCCCACACTTCAAGGTTATTAGCTTGTTTAGTGATCCTCAACACAACAGGAAGAAGGAAATTGAAATGCTGTGTATATTACATAAACCTTCCTGCAGTTTGTTTTCAAGAAGCTATGTTTAGTACAAGATTTTTTTTCCCTGCACAGAAATAGCAGTCCTAGGTACAAATTAGAGAGAGAGATACACATTTTCTATTAAAGATCAAAGATTCCCCCCGCCAATTCTTTTTTCCCTTACTAGCTTGAAAAATCTTTAATTTGAAAACTGAAGAGTTAGCCAGTCCTGAATCCATCAGAATATGTGTTACTTGTAGCTAGAGACCAAAAACAATTCATTCTAGGATGTAGAAAGTGGGAATGTGTGAAAAGTGTGAATATTGAGAAAGAAGTGATGGGAACACATGGGTGATAAGAACTGCAGAGATAAAGAAAAGAGACATGAAATAAAAATGAAGAAAGTGAATCAAATTTAGTAGATGAAAACCAAGGGGGGAAAAGGGATATTTGTCTCAATTAAAATACACAAGGAGAAAGTGGGAACATGTAAGTTGCAATATGGATGACCTGAGTATAGGAAATGGAGAATTTTCAATTACAGAGTAGTAATGGGAGCATGAAAAATAAAGTCTTCCCTGGTGAGTGGAAGCCTTAAAGATGTGGGTGTTCCAATTACAGAATAGGTAATAGATGTACAAAAATAGGGCCATATATTACAGTGTGGGTGAGTAGAGGATGAATGTTGGGAAATTAAAGTATTATGACAGAAGTCAGACCCAACAAGCATTTAACTTGAGTTTTTCCCATTGTTCAAACTTTAAGGAGTTCAAACTCAAACCACAACTGAATTTGCCTTTTCACAATACCATGATGATTCTCTGGGGACCTATTTGTCACTCAGTGACAAAATGAAATAAAACTTAATACAAACTATTTAAAGTACTCCTCAATTTTATCGTTACCATGATTGCTGGTAATCATGTCACTTTGAAATTAGTAACTATACTGTGTAGATAAGGCAACAGGTTTGCATCACATAGTGCTTTAACACTCTCTAACACAATCTATTTATAATACTATAACCAATAAAAATTTGATTTTAACAAATATTTAATACGACTTGATTCTTTGTGGAACACTATTCTGTATGGTGAGGAGATTAAAAACTTTGATATAGTTCTTTCCCTCATGGAGCTTACACTCTAGTAGAGGGATATTATATGATATTTGGCATATATATATATATATATGTACACATATATATGTGCACACAAATACAAATAAAACACAAGTACATTGAGGAAATAACAAAGTACTAAGGGGTCTAAAGTGGGAAACACAATTATTTACCAGGAGTGGCAAAGAAGACTTCAGGGGGAACATGTCATTAACTGAAATTTAAAGGAGCAAAGGTAGTATTAATAAGAGCAAAAGCATGGAGGCAGGACAGTGCACAGTTACAAGGGGAATGGTGAGGAGTTCATTTTGGCTGAAACATAGGGTAATGTGAAGGATACAGTGTGAGAAAAAGCTAGAGGATATCATCCTTATTTGGCAGGCAATCAGGGAGGCACTGAAGAGTTTGAAGATGACAAGTGACATTACCAGATTTATAATATAGGGAGGATTTACCTGGTAGAGGTATAAAAGATAGTTTAGGAAGAGAAAAGAATCAAGGTAAGAAAGCCTCATTTTTCTTAATTTTCCATACCAGTGCCACATCAACAGGTTTCTAATTCTTATTTGCTTATAGAAATATTGTTTCTGGGAACTATGTCCTACCTCTCAATACAATTTTAGATAAAGGTTGGTTTAGCAATTTTGTGGCATGTAAAAAAAATCATGAAGCTATTTCATTGAATAACTGGATTTATTTGTATTTAGGACAGACAATGAACAAGAAGATATGGAGGGTAGGCTAAGCATTATTTCAGTGACCTAGTCTAATGTAAACAATGCTGATAGGTTTGTAATGAACAATGATACCACAGCAGTATATATGTTGATTTTGTGTGTTTCTCTTTGTATACACACACATATACACAATAGCATCTTTAAAATTTATGACTTAGAACATTTCTATACATTTGTTTTTAATGAAAATCTCCTGGTTGAGGAGATTCATAGCTAACAGAGATGCTTCATAAATACTTTTTAAAATAAATGAGTGAATTAATATATGAAAAAATATTTGACAGCTTTATTATATCTAAGGTCACATTAATATACATGTAACTTTTTATTACCTTGTGAGATCAAAATGTGTTCTTAAATTTAGGATCTTCTGTTGATACCCAATATTTGTATTTACAAAGGGCTCTGCTATAATGTGTGTTCATTTTTTTTTTACAAGAATCGGGTGTCATTAGTCTAAAGAGTTAAGTGAACAGTCCCCATCACTCCAACTTGTATTACCACCAATAGCAACAGTATGGGAAAATAATTGCTTTTTGAATATGGGGAAAGGAGTTGACTTACTGTTTTCTCATAAAATCACAATCTAGTTCCTGGTTTTCTGTGCTAACAATGCTTTTCCACCAAGTATTTCCTTTTGCTGTCTAAATAATTCAGTACACTGCTCCCATCATTCCCTTGACATCTGTGGCAACTAGTTTGCATTATGAAGAATGAGAATATGGTTCTCTTTCCTTGTGTATCTTTTTATTTTGTTTTGTGTATAACATTTTGAGTACTAGAACTTTCCGTCTAGTAAGAAATTATGAAACTTTGGGAGAAAAGCATTTTAAAGTTAGCTCACATGAACACAAAACTTTTTTTTGGAGGGAAATTGGGGTTAAGTAACTTGCCCAAGGTTATATGGCTAGTTTTTTTGTGTGGGTGTTAAGTGTCTGAGGCTGGAACCAAACTGACTCCAGGGCCGATGCTCTACTCACTGCGCCACCTAGCCACCCTGAATACAAAACTCTTTCACCACTGCAAAACCATTCTGGATTACCTTAAACTTTATTAATTTTTAAAGAAAAGGGTAAGCACTTTTAAAGACAATTTACATTAGAAGAACTTTCTGAGTTAAAGTGTATGTATTTTGTGGCTGGTGTGTGTGTATGTGTGCATGTGCATATAATTGGGTACAAAATAATTGTGATTATATAATATAGGCAAGTCTATTATAGTCAGAGAGGCAAATGAGTTTAGGGGAAGTCTATAATGAAAGTGGAATTTTTGGGCAATAAGTTGGATTAGTGGGATGCAGGATGAATGGGAGTAGAGAGGGAGGGAGAGAAAGAAAGAGAAATACAGACAGAGACAGAGAGAGAGGGAGAGAGAGAGAGAAATAGAGAGAGAGAGAGAGAGAGAGAGAGAGAGAGAGAGAGAGAGAGAGATGAGATGGTATTCATCATGATCTAAACTTGAGTTTATTTGTCCCTACAAGATATATAATAAGCATTCTGCAAAGTTGCTTTGCATTAAGGGATATTAAAAGCAACAGCTCACAACTCCCTTGTAGTAGATTTAACAACAGATTAAGCAGTTTAAAAATGGGTCCTTTAAATATGTATCCTAAAAGACAAACACTGCTGCCTTGAGTAGTTTATTTATATAAGTTCTGGACTTGAAATCATATATAACAATGACTACTTGTTGGGTTGTTTCTATCTGGGTTGGAGGGAATCACAGCTGTCTGGCCTATCACATGCTCAAACCATTTAGGATTCATGAATAAGAAACACATAAAAATATGGCAAAATAGTACATCTTTGATTTAAAATTAATTTTAAGACAAATGTTTGGGCAGTTAAGTGGCACAGTGAATAGAATTAGGAGGACCTGAATTCAAATTCTTTATCAGATACTTAGTAACTCTGTGGTCCTGGGCAAGTCATAACCCTGATTGCTTTAAAAAAACAAATCAAAACAAAAAAACATAAATATTCATTAAAGAAAAAAATGAAAACCTAATAGGAACACTGCATAAATACATGCATGCATGCATACATACATACATAAGTGAGGGAAATAGATTTGGACTCAAACATTTGGTTCTTCTTATGAAAGAAATTGGAAAGTGTATGTTTGTGTGGGGTACATTATAACACGATTTTAACTCATGAAGCAGCAGTTTAATGTTAGACTTACTCTTTGGTAACATAATATACTTAAATAGCTATAACCCAAGGGGTTGTCTTCTTTTTTCCCTGATTCAATGGTATTAGAAAAAAATCAGGTGGTCTGCTTGTAAAATAAAATGCCCATCCCTCTCAGGGAGTGTGAAAAGCTTTACTTATATATTCTATCACAAGCCAAAATAACAACAACAAATGGATCTTTTCTTTTTCCCAATTGCAAATACCAATTCAAATGTTGCAGAGACAATCAATTTGAGGTTTTCCAGGTACACTCTCTATGGCATAATAGAATGCCAGAATTTATTATGAATAACTAAGTTTTCGCTAAATGTAGGGACATTTTATAGTTTCATATAATGATAGTACTGAAGATAGATATGTTTCCTCTAAGACTCCTAGAGGGCTTTTTAAAATGTCCTAACACTAATTTGTGAAGGCAATAGCCTTTATCTCCATTTCAGAAATGTAACTCTTGGGAAAGGGAGGTTCAAGACCATAATTAAATCCAATTTCTATGACAATTAAGCTCAATTGCTATCAGCCATCTGTTCTGACTGGTCACCTCAGGCCCTATGGGTGAAAAATATTCATGAAGCCCATGGAGATACCAAGATGCATTGAGTCTACAGTTCTCAGAACACACATGGATAGAGAAGGGTATTATTCTATGTGGGAAATGGCACTCTAGCCTAGCCAACCTGTCAATTCAGCCTGCACAGCTCCACAGGGTCAGCAACTGCATTGGGAGATCTCATTTAAAGACCCTCTTATCTTTGTTTTATAAGTGACCATACCTCACTGTTGTGGTCTATAGGTTGGCCACTTAAACATCAGTCCTATACCATCTCTCATATATGAAATTTATTTTCCTTTCTAGGTAAATTATTTGTCATTTATCTTTATAAAACTTTATTCTGTTTATACACCCTCCTCTTTCCACCTTATCAAATTAATTTGGAATTCTTATCTGATTTTTCAAAGTCTGTTCATCCCACCCGATTTGATGGCATATGAAAGAAACTAAATGAGCATAATCCCTGTCAAGATCCAATGTATTAGTAAAATGACTGAGCATCATTATCTTAATATTCCTAAAATCTCTAGGCAGGAGACAAAAGTAGCCATGTAAGTGATTCTTTCTAGGCATTTTCCAGCACTGATCATAGTGCCAGGCACATAGTAGGTGCTAAATAAAAGTTTCTTAATTGATTTTAATTTAGTTAAGTAATTTAATTCAGCAAGTTTTTAGTAAGCAAATAACATTCATTTTGCACTGTGCAGTGCAAACAATGGGAAAGGATTTAAAAATTCACTATTTGTTGAGTGGAAATTCAACAAGCATTTATTAAGTGCCTACCAGCTGCAAAGCAGTGTGGATATGTAGACAATGTGGATGCATATGTGGACAATCAGGATACACAAAGTGAAATTTTTTCTGTCTTCAGGGGCTTTCACTCTATTTTCATATGAGACAGTTTTCATCTTAAGGGAATTTACAAATTCCTTGGAGAGACAAATTAGATGAAGAACAAAGTTTTGTTGCAAGCTATGCAAGACATTAAAGTTCTGAAATTCACACATGAAACATGTAAATATAAAGTGTTCCACCTCTATGTTTATGAACTCTGAAATTCTGATCATAATCTTTAATCATTCTATCTTTTCATATGGTCTTTTGACCACTAAATCTATTCTGTGTCCTTACTATGTCCTCTAATACCACCATTCCTCAGTTCTTTCTCAGGTCATCACTGGACATACCATTTATTTTCTTCTGCTTTCCCTATCTAAACCCCTTGGTGAATCAACTCAGATTTACTCTATCCTCTATCCAAGATTTTCTTTCCACTTTGTCCAATTACCAATCATGACTTATCAAACCACTTTCTTAAATTACTTCTATCATCCATCACTTTCACTCATATTTATGTTCTGCTGAATAGAGCTAGAGAAAGTCACAACATGGTGCCAATCAGGCCCTCTACAAAATTCTGCCACAAAATAGCAACTGGGCCCTCATTGGAACAAGGAAAACCTTTTATATCTTCTCAACTCACTCTACTGTTCACCACAGAGGTTATTCCAAACTGTTTCACTCCTTCTCAAGACTTTTGCAGCATCCAATCCATTAAATCTTCCAATGAAGAACTTTGCCTCAAACTTCACCAAAAAAACGAGGTCATTTATTGAGAGCTTCCACCTCTCCCCTCCTCCTTATCTCAAGTCAGTTAGATGTCTTCTCCCACTTTCTTCTTTTCTTACTCTTCTACTGGGTCTTTCCCCATTCTCTCTCTCTCTCCTTGTGAAGAGGTGAACCTTTTCTTTTCCAAAGCAAATAGCTCCATATACAGTTTTCATACTATCTGATTCAATCTTTTCCAATAGACTGGCCACCATATCATCCTAATCTTAAATCTTCATTTTCATTTGGAAAAGGAATTTATTCTTTGTACCTGTATTCCCGATGGGTAGCACAGAGCAGGTACATAGAACATTCTTCTTGATTGACTGAATCTCTCTTTCCACTGACTCCTTTTCTGCTGCCTAAAAATACTCTCATATCCCCCTCATTAAAAAAGCTTCACTTGATCTGATCATCACTGTTAGGTATCACCTTTTATCTCTCCTCTCCTTTTCCACTAAATTTGAAAAACAGTCTACAATCATCTCTTATACTTTCTTTTTCATTCAGTTTAATAACCTATGAAATCTGGCCTTTGACCTCAGCATTCATCTGAATCAGCTCTTACCAAAGTTAACAGGGATCTATTAATTTCCAAATCTAATGGATATTTTAAAATCTTCATTACTGCAGTTTTACTATGTTGATCACCCCCTCTTGAATATTCTTTGTCTCTAGGATTTTGTGAAACTCTCACTCTTACTTTCCCTTTTAACAGTCTATCTATTCCTCTATTGTATCTTCTTCATTGTTATATCCAAGAATGATGGGTATTCTCTAAGACTCTGTCCTGGCTTCTCTACTCTTCTAACTCTATGCTATCTCACCATGCAATCTTATCAGTTCCCATGAGTTCAACTATAACTTAGTAAATGACTGTAATGGTAATGAAGTTTGAAGATCCCTTTGTATCACTAAGCTAAGAGGTACTTAGCACCTAGTTTTAAATTAAGCCTCTGTTAAGAAACAGAAGGTGTGAACCCCTGTTGCTGATGTAACAGGAAGGGGCTGAACAGGGAGGAGCTATACCATATATAAGGAAGAACACAAGCTGGAGAGTCAGAACTTCTTGGGACAAGCATCTGGAGACAGAGCAGCTGCTGCCAGAGAGAGAGAGAGAGTTTCTCTCAGTGAGCATCTGAAGGCTGGCCTGCTGGCTGCTGAACTGGAATTTCTGTGGAGAAAGTGATTTTGATTTTGAGAATGGGAGAAAGTGATTTTGATTTTGAGAACAGAGCTGATGAAGACTTCCGAGGGCCAGCTGGAATTGCTGAGGACTTCTGAGGTCCAGCTGGAGCTGCCAGAGGAAGCATGACTATGGTGTCAGTACTTTGTCTGTGGATCTGTTAAGTTTTCTCTTCTACAGGAACAGAGACTGTGAAGGATTTGAGATGGACTGGACACTGTGAGCTTCAATGTAGAGAGGGAACTGCACGGAAAGCTGGACAAGGAGCTAGGAGTTGTCTGCCTTTGAACCCAGGTGGAAGTTTGGTGGATTCAGGTAGTAGCTACCTGCCTCTAGTCAAGACAAAAAAAAACCTCTCTGTAGATACTGAGTAGTGACTGATAAAATTGTAACTTACTTGTGACCTAGGAGTGGATGGCCTGTGTATTTTCCACTGGCCTTTAAGAGAGTACTGAGTAGTGACTGATATTGTAATTTAATTCCCTTAAGGAGTCCTTGCCTCCATAAGGATGAGTGAGTTAAGGATTAAGGTGGCTCTCCTCCTTAAGACTGATTAAATTTAGGATGAATGAATGATTCAGTTACTATGATTGTACTTGGTTGAAAACTGTGTCACCACTTTGGTGAAAACTATGTGGCCATTTTAGTGATAAGTTGTTGAGTTGTGACCTGGTGAATGCTGTATTTTGATTTTCTGTGATAAGTTGTAACATTGTGAATGCCATACCTTGATTCTCCTTGAATGTTTTGCTTGGAGTTCTTATTGAATAAAATAGAGAGTTACATAGTATAGTAATCAGAACCTTGAAAGCTGTTCACAGCAGCAGTTATCTGGAAAGCTGCCTGTACGTAGTAGCTTTATAATGACTCTCAGATCCATGTAGCGAATGCAGTCTTTCTTCTAACCTTCAGTCTCACATCAGCAGATGTATTTTGGACATCTTGAACTAAATTCCTTTTAAATATCTCTCCTAACACTGATTTCTAATAAACAGAATTCAGTAATTTTCCTACAAACCCTACCTTTTCTCGAATTCCTTACTCTGGTAAAATAATCACTATCCTCCCAGTTATCCAGGCTTCCAACTATGGTGTCATCTTTAACTCCTTTCTCACAATTACTTGAAATACCTTCACTAACATCTCTCAAATATGGCTTCTTCTCTCTCCGACATAGTTGTTATTATGGTATAGGTCCTGATTTCAATCTTAGATTCTCAAACTTCAATCCTAGACTGTGCCATAGCCTGCTGATGGGTTTCCCTAAATCAAATCTATGCCCACTACAATTCATCTTCTACTTAACTGCCAAAATGATTGTCCTAAAGCAAGGATCAAATTCCTATTCTTAACAAACTCCAGAGGCTCCCTCTATGCTTAGCACATGCCTAGTATACCCAGTGCTTATCACAAAGCTTAACACACAGTAAATTCTTAACAGATACTTGTTGATAAGCAATAATGCAAGACAGTATATGATTAGCTGATAAACAGGATAATATTGTTACTGTCAAAGAAATTCAGAAAAGGGAGAGAACATTATAGGAAGGAATGATCAAAGAAAGAAGATTTCAAGGAAACACATTTGGATAAGTAGAGATAAATAAGGGAAAACAAGTGAAGTTGTGAATAACATAATCAATGACTGGGTGGGGAGAAAATGAATGTGATGTATTTGTGATATAAAAGGAATCCTATCCAAATGGAATACTGTGCTAAGGTGAACCCAGATTGGAGATAACTATGAATACCAAAAAAGGAAATTTGTAATTGATATTGGAAAAATGGGAACCTTTAAAGACTATGGACAAGGAGTAGTTTAACCTAAGTGGCATACTAGGGATGTTAATCATATATTAAGTTTTAAGATAGATTCATATTTCATTGGTTATGTATAGTGATAAAGATCTATGTGGTGATTAGGTATGCAAATGATGTAGTAAATATGAGAAAGATTTCAAATTTAGAATTAGCAAGACTTGGGTGCTGGTTAGTCAGTAGAGATTAAAAGATGCCATGATTAGGACTTAAGTGCATAACAGCTAAGGACAAGCTACATTGAGCAAGTTCTGCTAGGGTATGGTGGGACAGGGTTCAGAATCAGTACTGCAGAAGCAAGCCTGAATCAAGGTGGGTTTGCATTTGGGGGAAATACAGTGATAGATAACAGGGAATTTGACCTACAGGACAATTTTTGAGTCAATGAGGAATGGCCAAAGGGTCTGGAAAGAGTGAGAAACAGTATAAGTATCACTTGGTAATCAGGAATGCACATTCCACCTGAGCAATTATGCTTATGTCACCTGCACTGACCCATATATCTTGGCTAATCCAATCATTATTCAGATTTATTGAACAAAAGGTAAAAAGGATAGATATGAAGTGGTGGCTAAGATCTTGATTCTGTATTACTAAAAGGCACATGATAGTGCTATTGAAGAAAACAGGTAAACTAAGTGAAGGAAGTGGTTGGGAGGGGAAGGTCAGATTTTGACATATTAACTTTGAGATAATGGGGGATGGTAAATATAAATACTCATTAGACAACTGACAATATAGTACATGACTCCAGGTCTGGTAAACACCAAGATTAGAGAGATCTATTTCAATTATTCATATAAAAATTCACAAAATCCCAAGAACAGATCATTTCTCTACAGGAGAGAAGTTAATGAATGCTAGAATAAAAATTGGAGGACTTAAGCTCATATTCCAACTCTGCTAGTTACTACTCATTTGTCTTTGGGTAAGTCACATTAGCTCTCAGTTTCAATTTCACTTCAAATAAAGGGGTTTGGTTAGACGACAGCTAACATTCTGTCCAACTCTAAATCTATGATACTATAATCCAGTGAACTTGATTCAGAACAGCCCTTTGGGTCCCATATCCTATCCCTCAGCACCCAATACTTTCACTAGTGAAATGAGATACAAGCTGTAATAAATTTAAAATTATAAGTGATTATTTAAGCCAAAATGAAGATATGAATACAAAATAACTGCTTTGCAACATGATTTCAAAGAGCCCAATACATAAATGAACTGCAGTCTCATTTGAACTGTTACATAAATGAAGAGGAAGCATGAATTAACCAGTATTTATTCTGGAAAGAAAATGTTTCAGCTCTGTAACTATGAAAATACTCAAAGTGTAAATTTAATAATTTATTAAGTCTTGGTGGTTTGTGATCTTACATAATAATTAATCCCAGTATCTGAAATACAGAGGAGATCTGGGGAGGGGAGGAATCCTCTTCACAATCTTAAACAATAAGCTCAGTTCACAGTCATTTCAAGATGAAATACGAATATAGTTCTGCAGCCTCCTCCAACTCCCTGACTCTGTTAAAACTCCACCCCCCCCCCCACACACACACCTTTTTGGGAAGCTAAACATACTTTTTTCCTTCCCTATCTATTCATTCCATCAGTTTTAAAGAGCTGGGACAATTAACCATCTTGTTTCATGTAGTTTTCATTTATGATTTCTTGAAATATAATTCTGGTAAACCAGGATTTGATAAAGTCCATTGGGATTCATTTTCTTTAAGCTCACATCATTCCTGCTCTCAGTAATTGGCCCATTATAGGTCCCATACCAATCCTCAGTTGCACATTGTTTGGATTTTAATGCCTTAGAGTGAGTGTAAATAGAAATTATTTCTATTTGCCAGAAACTCTAAGGGTCTTCACCTCCCAGATGGATTCTTTTGGGAAGTCAAACTAGGCCATCTTTCACCTTAATTCTTAACTAGCCTTTAATCATTGGATGGGTGTTGCCTAAGAAAAAATGAGACCTGAGAAAGACCTTACCTTAGAAAGGCTAGGGTCTCCTACTGTATCTGGGGCTGTCAGTGGTCTTGACCTTTGGCTTGTCACTGGACTTTAGTGACTCTGAAGGAGGGTGAGGCTAATTACTTTGCATAGCCCTGCTTCACTTAAACCTAATTCACTTGCAAATCAAGACATCATCCTCCTGAAGTCATTGATCCTCTTCAAGAAAGAAGGATGAATAACAACAATCTTGCTAAGAAAGAGTGGCCTTGAAACTCATTTTTACTAAAGATACAAAATACCACTTCTACTTTGAGGCTCAAACTAAGAATATTTCCAGGCAAAGTTATTATATGTAAGTCTTAAAGAGTTTTTCTTATTAATTATTTGCTAGAAAAATTTTACTCACCATGCTTTTCTACCTCCCCATAGGTTCTGAGAAGGATAGAGAAGATAGAGGTGGATACCATGTATGAGGAGAGAAATGGCAGTGACTCAAGTATTCCAGAAGGGGAGAAGGCAGCAGGTTTTGATACTAGGTTGCAAGCTTAGATTCATTGACATATATTTTTATTTTTTCAACCTAGATATAGTTAACCCAGAATCCAGACCATGCTTTCCGTTCACATTCCATCCATATATTTATCCTGGCCATGGATAAAAGAATGAATGAATTAAAAAAAAAAAGTATGTGTGAAATATTTCCTACATCCTAAGAACTCTACCAGTCTCTGTCCTCAAGTAGCTAACTTTGTAATGGGAAGAGACAACATATAATGCAGTGTGGTGGCCAAGAGGGGATATTCAGATTTGGAAAATTACCTCTTGCAATTTGCCAAGTGAAACAAGGAGTTTGGGAAATGTTGCTTTAAGCACATGTCTAGTGGAGTCAGCATATTTTGTAAGCTCTGAATCCAAGGCAGAAAGCTCTTTTAACATGGTAGAGCAAAAAGAACAGTAAACCTGGTATTATAGAACCTGAGTTGAAATTTTGATTTTGCTATATTTACTAAGTTTATGATCATGAAAAAGTAATTTAATCTTTCTGGACCCATTTCTCTTATCTTTAAAATTAAAGGTTTAGACCAGGTGACCTTTAAGGTATCTTCCAATATTATCTCTATAACCTCAAGGTCATCACAAATTCATAAACAGCAATCATATTTGGACTTAATCACCACAAGAAGAATGTTATTGTAAGTGAGGAGTTAAAAATCTCACCCTTTTCTGCATCATGTCTAGTTATTTATTTTTATAAAACATATCCATAAGTATGTAGTAGGTTCATTTTCTAATGAATTTCAAAGCAAGTAAAATACGTTTTGGTTGTTACTTTCTTCCAATTTGGAATTATATGTTTGTTTTAATGAATCCTATTCTATGATTCTCTGTCACATGGAAAATCATTTATAGTATAGGTTTTAGCTATTCAACACACTACAGATGTGCATCATTAACCAGATATATCATGTTGACAGATCCCTACTCCTCAGTACCTGAACTCTACAATTTTACTATGCTTACACAAAACATAAACTACATACTTTACACAAGGGTATTTTTGAGTGTGACAGTAAAGAAAGAAAAATATAAAGTTTCAATAGCTCAGCAACTAAAATAACCAAGCTTAAATATAAAGTATTTGACATAGTGAAAATCTCACTAGCAATAGGAATCCCTAAGAGGCTTGCTTATGTGCATATGAGAAGTCTACCAAGTTTCTAAAAGAACCCTCCTGACAGTTTGTGAATGCTTAAAAAATTTAAATGACTCTCCCACATTGAAGTTTTCTTTAGAAATATACTGTATGAAATTTCAGCACTCACCTGAGCTTCTTGACTTTTTCCATCAGCTTGCTGGGCCACCAAGTAATTCCTATCAGTCTAGATTCAGTACCCTACAGGAAACTTCTTAGCAACATAAACTGCCACACCAAGAGCCCATCATAATTCCTGTGATGAGTAACAGTCAAGTATTACTGTATTAAATGACACCAGGAGTATGAGGACCTCTCCATCATCTGTTACCTTCTATTGAACAACTCAATAGTGAGCCTGCAGGATTTTCTTTTTACTTATGTCAGATTTTTCATTTCAAACTTTGTGCTTCCTTTAATACAGTGCTGTGGGTACCACTGGGACTCCTTTTTAAAATAGCAGTATGTTCTCCAGTTTCAATCACTTAACTTCCAGTGTTTGTAACTTCCTCCTGATGTTTCTGAAATTTAGCACCACTGGTGACTCATTTGGCCTTCATCTTTTAAGCACAGGTGTGTACTTTCAAATGTGGAATTTTTTAGTGAGTGAAAAGCAAATGAAAAAAGATAAGGTTAAAGAAATGTGAGGCAGAAATGAGTAGAATTGTAAAGTGAAGGCACAACATAAATGCTGTTTAAATGAATGGATGAACTGGTAAAGTAATTAAATAATATATTCAACAGTGAGGTATTTACAGAATACCACAGGGGAATCTCCCTATTAAACACAGTGAAATCTCAATTATCTATGTATGGCTTTCCTGCATAGTATCTAATTCTTGAAAATTTTCACCTTCAGGTTTTTATGGATATGATCACCTGTCTCAATATCTAAGTTCTTTTCTAAGAAATTACTCCTCTGCCCTAATGAACATGTGAGATGGTAGGTTAAATACTCTTTGTCCCTGGCCCCAATCTGAATACATTAGTGCCTTCCCTTTGTTAATTCAGTCAGCTGACAAGTCATTCAATAAAAAAAAATACCAAGTGCTTATAATATGCCAGAAACTATGCTAAGTTCTGGGGAAACAAAATATAAAAATAAAAAAGTAACAGAGAGTCTCTGTCCTTGAGGTGCTTGCAATTGAATGGGGGAAACACCATGTAAATAATAATTTACAAATAAGATATATACAGGATAAACTGGGGATAATCAAAAGAGGAAAGGCATTACCTTTAAGTGGTCTCAGAAAAGGCTTCTCATATAAGGTGGTAACCATAGTTTATCCTTAAGTGTTTAATATATGATTGGTTACTGATTGAACCCAGGAAAGGAGGGAGCAATAGGTTTAAAGGCAGAGACCAATTCTAATATATAGATCAAAACCAATAACAGCTTACACTTATATGATGCTTTATGGTTTAAAAAGCAATTTATTTTAGATATTTAATTTGATGACCACAATTGCTCTGCAACAATAGAGTATTATGCCCATTTAACAGATAAGTAAATGTAAAGTTTGGATTCAGTCAAAGGGCTGCACTTGAGGACCTGGACAGGGGGCTACATATGGCCTAGAGGTCACAACTTCCCTACCCCTGATATAGACCAAGGTTCTGTATATAGCTTTCCACTACAGTACAGCTGATGACTCAGATAAATCTTAAAATGAAGTAGGGAGAAAGGAAAGAGCTGAATATTGAATTAATAAGGATATAGGACAAGTCAGACATTGTTTGATATTCTGAGGACTTCAGGATTTCAGAGAGAGAGAGAGACCTTATTTTATTTCCATATAGAAATTCTATCCAAACCCAAACAAAAATTATTATTTGATTAGATACTAATTTGGATTATTTGCACTATAATTTTCCTTCATTGACATTAAAGATAGAAATTTCCACAGGATGTTGAATACAAAGGCTAAATTTCATTTATGACTATGAATGGAGTAAGAGGCCATGAAAATACAAAAACAGACCATCACGTAATGTTCAGGCATCACCTTATGGTCAGGTCACAAGAGGGAGATCCTTGGCAATCATCTCATATTGCAGTGCTTATAAAACTTTCAAAAAAGAAAAAAAAACATTAACACAAATCTAAAGACAACTGTAACCTTCATGTTGCATCTGTTGTTGAATATTAAGAGACAGAAAAAATGTATGAAGAACTTGATAGTCCCTTCAATATTAAACCAACATATACTTAAAAGTCTCAGTGACTTCAATGAAAATGTGGGAATAGAGGAGGAAAAAGAGTTAGACTAAGAAAAGAGAGATATTAAAAGTTTATAGATCGGGGTGGCTAGGTGGTGCAGTGAATAGAGCAGCGGCCCTGGAGTCAGGAGGACCTGAGTTCAAATCCGACCTCAGACACTTAACACACACAAAAAACTATCCGTGTGATCTTGGGCAAGTCACTTAATCCCAACTGCCCTCCAAAAAGCAAAAAAAAAACAAAAGTATATAGATTGTTCAAATGCATCACACATAAAGAACATAAACAATTTCTTTAGAAGTTAATGGGGGGGGCAAAGGATATAGCAAACTCTGAATAATATAATGCACACACACAAATAAACTGATCTTATGCTAAGAAAGAAGAAAATGTCTAATTAATAGAGGAATAAACTGGTTGCCAGTTCAGTCAGACCATCAAGTTATTAGAGCAGTGAACAAAATCATAGAGATTTGTGAGTTAAAAAGGAGGGGGCTGGTCACGTAGTTAGATTGAAGGATAACTTAAAAATAGCCTATGTGCATAACTGATAGTCATAAAATATTATTATTGTTACTGTTATACTAGGTACACAGGATTAAAGTATCTAGACAAAAATTATACAAGATAAGAAGACTGAGATAGACTGTGATATGCATTTAACATTCCCACATTGAGATGAGTTTACCAATCCATACATACATATATTGAGACAACTTTCACATGTTAGTAGACCACAGGGCACCTACGTCTGTACTTCATAAGAAATAGACTTATGCCCCTGTCTGAAAATATATTTGGCAATTGACTCTCCCAGGCTTTAATGAGAAAAATTTTATAAGCTTGGTTTTGTAAGATCATAGTTTTTATAGCAAAAAAGAAGAAAATAAATAGTTTGATTTATTATCTATCCTTATTCACCCATCTATTCCAGGTACATGCTTAAAAAAGACTGAAGGATATAAACAGAGACAACATAAAGTTCTGACAAGGAAAAGTTTGCATAGGTAGCAGCTGTCTCTAGCCATACACCAGCTGGGCAAGAGAAGTGACATGGTCTTTATTATTTTTGGTGGGGATAGTGGGAAGGAGAACCTTTAAGTTTCAAAGATTCAGTTGCAAACTAAATAAAAGAATCTCTATGGTAAAAATAAATCACTTTTTTCTCTAAGCATGAATGCTAAAGGAGGATCAACTGAAAGAATCAAAGTATATATCTGTCTTCCACAATTTGAAAGGATATCACGTGGAAGAGGAATAGATTAATTCAACTTAGTTTTAGAAAGCAGAACTAACCACAAGAAGTAGAAGTTTCAAAGGGACACATTTAAATTAAGTTTGCCCCCATTTGTCTTGTCGGCATCAGAGGACATGACTTCTGTTACATACTAGCCATTCCTCTGTGGAATTCCTTCATCAAAGTAGAGTTAACAGAAGGACAAATTGGTTTCTAAAGTTCAATTATCCCATTGTATGCTCCCCTTATATGACTGAGACATCAAAATATGTTACAAATTTAAGCTATCTTACAAATCTTATGTCCTACTGATGCCATGAACAGAAAACATTTGTCCTATTCCTACAACACTTTCATCAAAGATCAACCAGTTTCTATCTCTGACTACAGAGATATTGGGATATCATCTTTCTCTGGTAGTAGGAGTATTTTTAGATAGTTCTTCAAATTATATAAGATAAAGGAAAGTATTAAAGAAAATGTTATTTTAGGTTCTGTTTTAATGACAAATAACACCAACAGTTATACTTTCATCTTATTTTCTCCCCCCAAAAGGTAGACTATAATCTAAAAACTGAAGAGTATTATGTTATAAAAGTTGGTTTGTAATAGGGTCATTCAATATATATGTTGACTCCAACAATGTAAATACAAGGTTGCTAAAAAGAAGTAGAACTCTAAATAAATGAACAAACCAAAGGTGTTCCCAAGTAATGAGTAATAAAACATGTCATATCTTTACTTACTATCCAGAAGCAGGGGGCTACTAGCATATTCAGAATAGTATATGTATCTAAGTCAAATGTAGTGAGTGTGTTGTTTACTTTTCACTAATTGTTTTTTCTTTATCAAAAGGAAGGTTTCAGGGGCGGCTAGGTGGTGCAGTGAATAGAGCACAGGCCCTGGAGTCAGGAGGACCTGAGTTCAAATGCGACCTCAGACACTTGACACACTTACTAGCCATGGGACTTTGGGCAAGTCACTTAACCCCAATTGCCTTACAAAAAGCAAAACAAAAAAGGAAGGTTTCAATCAGGGAAGGAATGGTTTTGAAATGATGGTGGTGATTTAAAGACAATGGGTATCAATCAGTAAGATATATTTTTTAAAAAGATAATGTTAATGGATGTAAAAATACACAAATCCTACCTCCTATTTGTTAAACAATGTAAAATATATGCAAATATAGCAATGTATGTATATGCATTTATGTGTACATATATGTGATACATGTATGTGTAAGATACATATATTTATATACACATGTATGTATGTAGTCTCAACAGATTATTCATTATCTGTGTATCATCCTTTCCATGTTAGCTATGAGCATTCTGGTGTATTGTGAAACGATGAAATGAAGCAGTTATTAGGACTGTTTTTTTTTGTAATGTATAAGTAGAGTTGAAGAATCTGAACATTTGAACCATTTAACTTTACTTTTCCATATCTGGGTAATGCTTAGTTAAGTCACATGGCCCAAGACAAGATACTACTTTTCACAAATTTTCTTTGTCTAAATTTTAAACTGAACGAAAAGGGGCTGAACATTGACCACTGTAGAGCAGATCCTGAAATGCTCTGGAGTAGGTCAGTGTCCTCTTCATTTTTCCCAGTTCTGACTAGCACCTCTGATCACTTTATCTCTTGAGGGGAGTGCTCTCAATCACTTGACTTACACTTTATCTAAATCAGATGCTGTGCCCACTCACTGAAAAAGGCACCTTAGACTTCCTTGAACTTATATTCCTTTTCCCCCTTTCCCATCTCATTTTTTAAGGAGAAAATGGTTTAAACAGAGAAGCTGTTGCTGGGCAAATGGAATCCAAGGAGCACACAGAAATGATCAGTTATGGTTTGTGGCCTGATAGGCAGGTCTGGGAATTGAGCTGTCATCCTGAGAAGCAATGGGATCAGTGAGCTATGAGGTTGCAATGTGAGAATGAGAAATAAGACTGGAAATATAAAGTTGGATGAAACCCTAAGATGTTCAGAGGAATTTCACTCCCCTAACAGCTTGTGCTTAGCATTTCCCTCCTCCTCACACACCTTCTAAAAATTAGGTCTCCCTCCTGTCTGGGTGATGAGAAATGAAGCACTTCCTATTGTTAACTGCCTGACTACTGATCTCTCCCTTTCCTCTCATCCATCTCTCTTTTGAACAACAGCAGTTGATAGCCTTCCTGTCGACTTCCCCAGGTCAGGCCATGAGAAGCAATGAAAAGGGAAAAGGAGGAATGAAAAAAGAGAAAGTGAAAAATATTATACCTTCTATTTCATTAACTCATACTAAATTCATCACTAAAAGTCATTCAAAAATAAATATTTATTGAGAACTGACCATAGAGAGAGAATTTAAATTTATTAAGATCTTCCTATATATGAATAACCTAGCACAAAAATAAGTGCATTCCAAGGGGAGGGACATAGTAATTTTTCTAAATCCCAGTAGTGAAAATTACAAACACACACACACACACACACACACACACACACTTTTTCTATGAACAACAACCTCCTATTTTAAATGCAGACCACATCACCTACAATTTCAGTAGCAAGTAAAGCAAAACTATGGATGAAATTTGAAATAAGATTGCAATGATGTTTAGGGTACAGCACCTGGGATGTCATACAGAAAGCAGACCCTGAATGAGAACACACAGAAGCATTTCTGAGAGTTGCAGACAATAGAATTGATGATGTTTTCAAGCTTGTTCTTCTTCTCTCTTGGGGCTCTTCCAGGCATCAGAATATGTGGGGATTTGCCCCTTTGCAGGATGAAAATGACTTTCTAGTAAGCCATTAGAATCGGAAGTCTGTTCAAAACAATTGTCCTTGTGCAGGTGGTAAGAAAAAAAGGCCCCTATCCTCAACTCACGCTTGGGCATACTAATTTGTAGCATTCAAACAGCTCTGTGTTTAAAGCATATGGTAAACAGACCCAGGGGACCAGTTCCTCACTGCTATGTTTGCTTTTATAGTTCTGCACATGGCAGTTTTATGCAAGAGGAAATAGATTCTTGAAATGGCAACAACAATGACAGGTGAAATAGGATGGGAAGAAATAATATTTCAGGTTCTCATATGTCAACATTGTATAAAGGATTGTATTTCAAAGTTGTCTTTCTTATGATTCATACTCCTAAGAGTCCTTTAAAAGACATGTGAATTAAGAAGACAGTCTCAGCATCCAAACTATCCTTGAGCCCTAGGAAATGTGGCCACAGATAAGTAAAAGACTTAGTATAGGCAGATTAACCTAGTGGCTTCTCAAGAAATTCAACTTTGCCCAAACACAACTCAGAAAGGACAGGGAACATTACCATGAAACCACATCACTCTAATATCAATCAGGGCTGCCTTGTACCCAACACTTTGCAGTGCTTTTGGGTTTCATACACTGATAAAGCTGGCAAAGAATTCATGTATCTTATCTCATGTAGATCTTGTTCTTCCAAAATGCCTCCCTGGAATAGTCACTAAATTCTGTAGATGACTTCCTTTCTTTCTCTTTTAAAGATATTCCTGGAACACCAATACCAGATAATTAGTCAATTTGCTGTCTCCTATTTTCCCTACATGATTGAAATTCCTTCTTTTCTAGTCTTTACATGTTCTTTAAAATGTCTTCTACACCCATTTTCATGCATAACTCATCCCTGGTAAACATATTATACAACTTTAGCCCCATTATGTGACTTTTCATTGGCATGTAGTTCATTTATAATTTCTATTCATTCAGTACTATGACTTTGTATGACTCATAGCCACAAAGTTCTAGAGATCTTGGTGTCTTAGAAAACACCGATATATGTTATTGTAACAGTGGGATTACAACAATTTCACTACAGAAACTCTGGAAGATATATTGTCTTTGCTATTCTATTTTTATCAAAAGCTTTGGAGGACAACTCTTTGATAGCTAGATGCCATGTTTAAGTTCTCCAGAAGCTCATTTCCTCAACCACAGCTTAATGCCTTGTGAGGTATACTAATTGTAGCCTTCAGATCATAAAATCATAGACTGAGACCTAAAGAGATGGGAAAGACAAACTAGTTCAATCCTTTTATCCCACAGATAAAGTGAGGTCCATGGAAGTCTAATGATTCTAAATGTCAAATGAATAATAAATGCTAGAATCAGGTCTAAGATCCTTCTTGAACACTCTTTAGCATTTCTCCTCCAGAATATTATCTACTTCTTGGGTCTCCATGACAATGATCTCTCTTTGTTCTTTTCCCACCTGTTTAACTCCTCTTAGTCTCTTCTTTTGTCTAATCACTCATATTTCAGCCCCGACTATATGTTGTACCCTGATACTCTCTTCTAGCCCATTTCTCTCTAGGTTATGTTAGTGATCTCATCACATACCATGGGCTTAATTGGCATCTCTATGTAAATGACTTCTGATCTACTTAACCAGTTGTATTGTTAATGCCATAACACACAGGAGGTACTGGAGTTTTCAGACTCTAGTCTCTAACAGGTGTGCTCTTGATCTGGTCAGGCAGACACCTTTGGAGGGGTTAATAATCTCATTTTATTCTAGTCTAGTCTTCTCAGAAAGGTTGCTGATAATTAGAGTACAACTCTTACAGCATTCCCTAATCATACTTTTCACAGGGACCAGTGAGAAGGGGGAGGGAACTCCCCCTATGTCTCAATGGGGTCAATTGGGACAGGCACAGCTTGTGTCTTCTCCTAAATCCCCTCAAGTCTCCATGGGGGCCAGTTGAGGCAAACACAGATTCCCTCCAAGTCTTCATGGGGACCAATCAAGGCCACAGAGCATTCCAGCTTGGGTATTCAACCCTAAGGGTTCCTCCTCAAGCCTCAATGGCAAACATAGATTCCCCCCAAGCCTTGAGGGGACCAGTCAAGGCACACAAAGCATTTCCCAGAATATATAGTTTTTCAGAGTCAGAAGGTGCCATAACCCATGTGACTGGGCACCTGATGGGCATCAAAGCCTGCATGACTCAGTACCTGATTGACCAAAAGCACCAGGTCTCTGGGTATGTTACAGCTGTGAAGTGGGCCAGAATTCAAAGGAATAAGACATTCATGATTGATAAGGTAAAATACCTGTGTTCTAAAGACACAGGACTGATTCTGTATGTTCCTAGAAGGGTGACCAACATTTCAAGGGAGAGGAATCAGCCATATATGCTCTTACCTTTAGACCTGGGAACATGGCCTCTGTTCCAAGGAGAAAAGGGAACGTATGTCGTCACGTAGGCATATAAATGTACAGGAAAGATCTTTATATTCCATTAACCCTTCACCAGCTCTGGTCTCCCTCTTGAGTTCTAGCTCTGCCTTATCAATTCCCTATAGGACATTTTGATTTGGGTGTAGGTAGCTCAGACTCAACATATACAAAACAGAACACATTATCTTTTCTCCTAAACCTGAAATTCTTGATTTTCAAACATCTCTAACATCAATCTCTTTTCTATTCCTGTGGTCTCCAACTAAATTCAAACCCTTATTTCCTTTAATGTCATGTCAAATATAACCTTCTACATAAAGTCTTTCTGTTGCTAGTGTCTCTTCCTGCCTCAAAAAACTCACTTTGTATTTCTGTGTGTATACATTTATGTATACATGCTGTCTCCTCTAGCACAATGTAATCCTCTTAAATGTAGAGGTGGTTTCATTTTTGTCTTTGTACATCAACACTTCCTACACTACAGTGCCTGGCATGTAACAGTATCTTCATAAATGCTTACTGCTTTATCTTAGCCCTATAGGATTATAGATTTAGAGTTGGAAGAGACCTTAGAGCCTATCTGGTACAACCCCTTCATTTTAGGGAGGAGAAATATGAAGCCCAGGGAAGGGAAATTATTTGCTCATGTTTGTCTCAGTAAAGCTTTGAAAACAACTTTTTACTTAAGAAGTCTGATGAATGCAATGACCATAGACAATTTCACAAGATTCATAATGAAATGTGCTACCCACATCCTGGCAGAGAGAAGATAGACTCAAGGTACAGACTGACAACATACACAGGCGTTTGTATGCATGCTTTTGTTTATCTGTATATGTAGTGTATATACATGTATACACGTAAGTATATTTTGACATACTCAATGTGAGAATTTGTTTTGATTGACTATGCATATTTGTGGCAGGGTTTTGTTTTTCTTTTTTTCACTGAAAGGAAAAGAGGTAGATTTTTTAATTAAAAAATTTAAATTTAAGGGGTGGCCAGGTGGCTCAGCGAGTAAGAGCACCGGCCCCAGTGTTGGGATGAGCTGGGGATCGAATCCGGGCTCTGATACTTAGCACTACACCCAGAAATAACTGGCTGTGTAACCTTGAACAAGTTACTTAACCCCTATTGCTTAAAAAATTTTTAAATTTAAATTTGAAGAAGATGAAGTAATATTGTATTATGAAATATAGGAGTCTTTAGCTGCCATGTCTCTTCATTTGACAAGGAAATTGTGTTTTCTTGTTGAAATTTTTTCTGGGCATTTTAATCATCTTCATTGTAGCAGCTTTTACAAGGGTTAGACTTCTTTGAGAAATGAAATAATTAGAGTCAATATCTTAACTTTTTGTCCATTTCTCAATTTTCAAATTTTGAATTCTTCTTTAAATAGGTCAGGTCATATCATCTGTCATCACAATGGCTTACTTTTACTTTTTTTCCTTCCTTCCATATCATGTTTGGGAAAGGACATTGGATTTGGAATCTAGGTTCTGCTATGTACCATCTGTATCATTTGTGAGCTTGGATCACCATTAACAGAGTTTTCACTGAAACTACTCTCAACAATGATGTTGTAAAAGAAGGAAATAAATGTTGAATTAGCTGAAAATAGTTTATAAAATTTATCACATTTTTTTCATCTTCTTCAATGGATGTGAATGTCATCACATATTTTATCTAACAATAGATACTGATATCATAATTATGGTATAAGTCTAAAATTTTTAAATATGTAAAATATATCTCCATTATAAATAAGGGTTACATCTTATATATGAGTAAAGTAGAGATTTAAAAGAATTCAGAAGTAGGATTATAGATTCAGAGACACAAAGACATTGAGTTCAACACCCTCACTTTATAGATGAGGAAACTGAGAGCCAGGAAGATTAAAGGACTTCCCAGTAAATATTTAGAATAGGATTCAAAATCACAATTTCTTGATTACAATTCCATCAACTAATCCATCATACTTACCCTGCCTATATTCAGTTATTTACCTTAGGATACTAAGATGCTAAAATGGAAATAAGTTTAAAACAGAGGAAATTATCAAAAATGAAATGCTGAAGAATAAAGGAAGGAAATATCTAAAGAAACTAATGTGGCTTCACAGAAAGCTCATTAACAAGCTTAGATTTTGAAAGGACATGTATGAAAGCAGAAGTAAATGCAGTTAATTATAGACGATTGCAGAAAAAAAGATATGACAATGTCCTATAAAAACAGCAAGATGATGAAGGATGATGGAGAGGAGTTGAGGCAACTCGATTCCTATTTCCTTTATTTTGTCTTTTCTGAGAAGAGAAGTGTTTACACCAGTGTTTTATTTTTCTAGATGAATGACCTAAAGATTAGAAAGGGTAAAATAATGTGGCTAATAGGTGTAGCAGCAAGCACCCTAGCATGGCTGCTAGCATAAATTATTTGATCTGCTTTTCTAAAGGAAAGCAACTCAAAGGGGTTAACCATCTTACTTTAATCAAACATATATCATTTATCTAGTTCAGGGGAAAAAGTCAGCACCATGCACTTCAGATAAAATACAAATAGAAGTTACAAGCAGACAAAAAATACAGACAGAGAAAGAGACCAACAGACAGGGCTTCCAGTTATCTGACCATTACATCCATAACTGGTTAGCAACGAGAAAGAGAAGCACCAATATCTGGGTTTTTGAAGCCATGGGGCATGATGGCTGCCCAGAATCTTTTTCTGGCCTAATCACACTATTCTTCCCATGAGCAAGCCCCAAATCAAAATCTTATCTCAGTGTATATATATAGCCTTCTCCAAAGTCAGAGAACATCACAACGCTTGTGACTCACTGCCCAATCACAAAATAACAAGGTATGTGCCTTCCTAAAAAACAAGCCTCCCACCACAGACTCCATGTGACCACATTCAGCCTATTAGGGGGCAGAATATATTTTCAAATCAGGAAAGGTCCTCAAAATTCACTTAAATCTATCAAGGGGCAGGGAAGATCTTCACATTCTCATTACCATTACAAGTGGCAATAAAATTCAACTGAAAAGATGGTAAGAGAGCTCCTAGAATGGTAGATAAATTCAGGTCACCTAGTCCAGCCAAACTAGACCTCAAGATATGGGAAAAAAGTAAAATGTGACTGATGAATAGCTATCAGGAATCTTTGGACCACTTTGGTGAATCAGAAAGTACAAGACAGGAGGTGGGCAAATACTCCAAGTCTATAAAAGTAAGGTGCATAGGTCAGTGATCTGATCACTGAGTATAATTCTGGAACATATTATTAAAGGGAAAGTTTGTAAGCCCTTTAAAGGGGATAAAATGATCACCACAAGCTCAAATGAATTAACTGGAAACAAGTTATTCCAAACTAACCTTATTTCATTTTTGAGAAAGAAATTAGATGGTGGATGCCACAGAAATAGTATAATTATATTGTTGCAAAGCATTTGGCAGTCTTTCATGGTAACTTCATGTTAAAAGAAGGGATGGTATATACTATAAAAATGTACAGGTGCATTGGTTGAGAAAGGACTGACCAAGTATACTAAAAGAATATTGATTACTGAATCACTGTGATTCTGGAAAGGAGTTCTTTAATGGAATAGTACCTCCAATATCACAAGATAATACAATAGTAGGGTTCTGTTCAGTAACTTACATGCCTTGAAGATGGAAGGAAATGATCATTTATTGGTTGATGGGATCAGGACCCAAATAATTATGACAAGCCAGAATGGTGTGCTTGATACAGTGAGAAGAAATGTAAACTTCTCTATGTGGGTTAAAAATTCAAATGTACCTGAATTTAACAGAAGATGCAATATGCAAGTACCAAGAGAAATATAAGGTACACACCAAAGACTGATTATAAGGGATTCATAAGGACAAACTGTTTACTTTTTATATATGTAAAATTTATATCTCTGATTCTTATTAATAATTAGGTAGCTCATAAGAAAGATTAGGGTAAGCTTGAATATGATATGAATTTTAAAAGTAAAACCATTTAGGAACAGCTAAAAAGAGTAATTATTTTATATAAATAAGGTGCAAGAGGAAGACTCAATACAGAGGAATTCGATGGAGTAGTAGAACTAGTAGTTCTGGTAACATACTTTCATAGGGAATAGGTTTGAGTGGCAACAATACAAGTATACTTTCTAAGTATAAGAGTATAAAATTCTCCTAAATTCAGAAGAAATGAAACAGTAGGGGCATAGAGAGAGGGGAGAGGACAGAGGAGCGATCTTTAAAGGGCAGGGTGAGGGAATAGTTAAAATAGGGGTACAGAAGGGGTTTAGATTTATGGGAATGGGAGGATAGGGAAGGGATCCCTGGAGGGGGGTAGACAAGTAATAGGACGGTAAGGTAGTGGGTAGAAGTAAAGTAGAGGAGGCAGGAAGGATAGGAAACAAGAAATACGTACAAACAGAAAAATAAAGTTTAGGAGTGGAATATGTTTTGGGAAGTATATGTCTACATATGTATGTATATAGATATATGTGCATGTATATATCTATAGCTATAGGAAAACATATCTAAATTTTATTGTAACCCTCTTGGCATGTGGGAGGAGGGGAAAAAAGAACAAAGTGGGGGGCAGCTTTGTTGGTGCAGTGAATAGATCACCGGCCCTGGAGTCACGAGGACCTGAGTTCAAATGAGGCCTCAGACACTTGAAGCACTTACTAGCTATGTGACCTTGGGCAAGTTACTTAATCCCAATTGCCTTGCTTTCCTCCCTCCAAAAAAAATTCAAATGCATAAGTAAAGAATAGATAAGTATTATAAGTAAAGTATGAAACAGTTCATATCCATAAGTAAAGTACGGAACAGTTCATATCTAAGAAGACCTAGGGGTTTCAGCAAATAACAAAATCAGTTTGAGTCAGAAGTGAGATATGTCAGTCTAAAATGCTAAAATAATCTCAGTCTATATTAATTTAAACAATATCTAAAGCAAAACATAAAATAGTCCTTAGTGAAGTCAGACCATACCTGGAGTATGATTAGTTCTGAGTGCCACATTTTAAAGGGAACCAATAAAGTGAAGTATCTTTCTGGATGAAAAATCAATATAGTAACATAAGACTCAAAACCATGCTTTAGGAGGTCAGGCTTAAGGTCCTAGTAATACTTAGACTGTAGAAGAGAAAACTGAAAGGGACATGATAGTTGTCTTCAAAAAGCTGAAATCATAAAGAATGAAGTCACCTTCTGTGAAGTTTGAAACTTTCATGCATGTTGACTTCAATTTTAATTTCAAGTTGGTGGAAACTCCTCTAATTTTCCTCTCCTTTGGTAGGAAAACGTATGGTTAAATATCTAGTGAGCTAATAATTATGCAGTAATCATTTGTCACACTGATGCAGTAACAGTATAATGGAAGGAATGCTTGACTTGGAATGAAGAGAAATGTGGTCTTGAATATCAACTTCAGCATTACTAACCCTGACCAATGGAAAATCTTAGTTTCCTCATTTGTGAAGTGTCAGTAAAAACTGTAGTGCCAATTTACCATGGCTGTGTAGAACATCATATGAGGTAATATATGTAAAGTGTTTTGGATAAGCTTTAAGTACTGTATATGTAAATATTTACATGTGTTTCATATGTTCATATATGTCAGTTACTCATATTAGTACACGAACATAGCAAAAAAAACAACAACAAAGAAACAAAGAAACCAAAGAGGAAAAAAGAAGGAAAATCCTGACACTACAGGAAGATTTGATAATTGACATAAATCAGGGATGTGGGGAACTGAAAAATAAGTGCAGTCCAGAGAAGTCAGGTAAAACAATACAAAATGCATCTTCGATATGGCATTTTGAAAAAGTCCACCATTCTCACCTACAGCCATGAAAGGAGCTGATGCACTGGTGTGCCATCCTTATTCAACTTCTAATAGTAACTGAGATGCCTAGACTATTTTATAAGAGGTTCTGAGATCCTTATGGGTTATAGATGAAAGGTGGCTAATATAAGGAGAAAAGAAGAGTGAGAATACACTGGAAAGATGTGAAATATTGCTACAATGTGAAAATATTATTTCTTTTTAAGTAAAGTACTTCTATGAAAGACATTTTGCTTTATTTCAAGAAATGACAATTAAGTTGCTATTTCTACCAACACAGACCGCAACAGTTATGTGACTTGGAATAATGTCTTTTAGAAATACTCCTAACATCAACATAACCATGAATCTTTCTGAATGGCATTCGGGTTTCACTTGGATGAAAAGAATAGAGTAGGTCACTATACTGATCCTCGAAATCTTTCCAGTTGGGAAGAACACAGTTTGCAATTCAATGACACAGGCTCCAGGAATCCAGGTTACTGTCATATGATAAAAGATTTGAGGAGGGCATTAGTGGAGGTCTATGGCACTTTGTAATTCTAAAGGAAAGACTGGCTATTGGTCCACAGTGCTATTAGGGCATGCCAGTAATAAAGTGGTCTGAGATCTCAGAGATAAAAGATGTGGATGTTTTCATTCCACTAAACAAACCTTTTTACATGAAAAACATATTTGCTATGATGGACACAACCAGGGGTTAACAGCATTTCCAGTTACATTTTACACTGAAGATGGCAACCTTGGTTAGTCTTTTAGAAAACAGCTAATTTGTTGATAAATTGCTTCTGTCACATTCTTTCAAGAGGTTGGTGGCTTGAAATAATAGGATGATCTTATTGCTCTTTCCCTCACTTTTAAGAGCTAAAGAATAATGCAGTAGACAGGGCAAAACTAGATTAAAATTGTCTCCAAGAACTCTGGTTTTGCATGATCTCTTTTATCATCCAAAGCTTAAAAAAATAAAAACAGAAAAACTGTCAAATAATGAAAACCAGAATACAGGGTATCATCAGGCTTTTCATATTTTGTACTGTGGCTTTTCTGCTAAGACAGAGACATTTCATAAAACTATAAACAAATAACCAGCATGTTAATTGGGTATTCAAATACATCTTAAAAGATGAAAAGCAAAATTTCATTTGTACCATGTATAGCACTAGTTCCCTTTTGTGGGCCAGAACCAAGAGGTGGTGTCTCCAAGAGAATATATCATCTTGAGTCTAAACTAATTAATTAATTTTGAAGAGGTAGACTTTATCGATGAAATCTATCCTCCAAATGCCATTAAGGGGTGGTTCTAGACCAATAACTTCATTTTGAGAGAATATCAATTCACAGATTATTAACCAGGTATCTTTAACCTCTTCAATAAGATACCAGTGCAAATAAATGATACCCTATACAAGGCCAGGCAAAGTATTGTGGTACAATGCATAGGACGTTGGAGCAGGAGTCAGAAAGGTGGGTTGAAATCCCATTCAAACATTTACTGACTACATGACCTTGAGTCACTTCAAATCTCTGGACCTCAGTTTTCTTCACTTGTGAAATGTGGAAGATAGTTTCAAAGACCTCTAAGGTTCCTTCTAGTTCTAAATCTTTGCTTTATATAAATCTTTATAGATTCAAAAGCCCCACATAAGGTCTTAGTTCCCTGCAAATTCACAAAAGTTGATCAGAAAGTTGCCTTGATAAACTCTCTACTGATAAGCTTAAAATGAAAGCATGACTATCAAATTTTAATTTTGACTGGGTAGTTAATTGTTTAATTAGTTGCTTTATTCACATTTTTAGGTCCTCTGAGATCACTGGAAAGAGGTTTCCCTTTCCCTATAAAAAATAAAAAAGCAATTGTTACTGTTGATCACAAGACCCTTTAAAATTTTCATTTAAAGTCAGTTTATCTTAACTTCTGTAATTCACTGACTAAAGAAAGTCAAAGGGAAAATGATCATCTATTTATAACAAATAGATTTTTGTTACATTTTTTGAAAATTTCTTCATCCCTTCTTTCTTGGAATATCTTTATATATGTCATCCAAAGCTTATTCATCTGCTGTAGAAAAGGAGGGGGCATTCTGGAAACAGAACAATGGAACAGGAACACACACTGAATTGTGTGACTCTGAGCATGATTTAACCCTTTAATGCCCTAGGGGAATCTCTGAGATACTAGGTTGCAGAGAAGATACTGAACTGCATTTGCAGAAGGAATGTCTTCCTTAGGGAGTTTCTAACACTATTGAAATCAAAGGTCCAACCCCTATCCTTAACCCCTATCTTTCTTCCGTTGAGCACTAATACATCATAGCTTGATGTCTCAGTTTTCCATCTATTTAAACAGGGATTACAGTGGTGTTAACCATACTTGTCCTCTAACTCTTTAACAGTAGAATTATGTATATAATAGAAAAAAGCATCCAATAAATTCAATTTGAGATTACTGCAATACTCCTGAAATTCCCTCATAAGACTCTCTTGGCATCAACTCTATTGATGTCTATTGTATGCTGGCAAATGAGGTAAATCTTCACAAATTACTACAATAATTAAAAGGTCTTTGTGAATCTCTGCTGGTTAATGAAGAAGATGCTTTGAACATCAGCACTTTTCTAAGTATAAAACAGAGGAAGGAGGAGGTTGTTCTATCTGTACAAGTTCAATAAGTAGGTGTTTTTCACAGTTGATGCATAATGAGATTATTTAAAACCTCTCTATGATCATCCCTACTTACAGGTACACTTTTTTTTGTTTAATTTTAGCTGGAGGGGGAGGGGTTCAAAAAGTATAATTATGCAATAAGAAGCCTAAAATAAATTTCACAAGTTAGGAAGCATTTTCTTTAATGTGATACATGACAAAGCAAGTCTGAATTTTCTACCTATTCCAAGGCTAAAACATTACTGAAATCATATGGAGATATGACTCTTCTCAAAGAATAATGTGACTAAATAATGAACATCTGTTTTGTATTGGTTAAGTAACATCTTATAACAATATAAGCAAGTGGTGAATTATTTCAGGACCAGAGGTGACCTTTCATTTTCTACCCAGTTACATTCCTTTCTACTTCTGCATCACACCAAAGAATCTCACCGTCCTGCAAGATCCTCCTCATTTCTTCTGACTGCAAGGTGAAATGGGAAGCTCTTTCCAAAAATTCCATTTAAGGAGGGCATAAAAGCCATCCATCTCTTAATATTCTACCTGGATGCCCTTCTTTGGACTTCTTCATCATGGCCACACAGCAAGTACTTTTTCCTCCTCCTCTCCTATTTTCCTTTTGTGTGTTGTCTTCCTCCATTAGAATGTAAGGTCCTTGAGGGTAGGTACTATCTTTTTCATATTTCTATCTCCAGATACTAAGAAGATGGATAAAGTAAGTGCTTAATAAATGCTTAATGACTGAATGGCTGTGGCTTCAATGGTTTGAAGAATGATATCTTCATGGTATGACTCAGGAAATGACTGTTTTGCAAGTGTGACTGCTAGAATAAGTCTTATCATTTTATATTTTTGCTTCCCACACCACGAAAGTTAAAGTGCCTTATGACTCATTAATTATTGTCTTTGCTTAGGGTACTAACTATACAGTAGGCAGAAGTAGTACCTTTTTGAGTTAGGCACTATTTTCTATGACACAAATAAATCAAATGTTATCACAAAGCATTTCCTGCTTTAAGCCAAGCTCTGTGAACTTTACTACAATTCTGTACACTTATAAATTTGACATAATTGGATTGGCCTATCAATCTGTTATTTCCCAATTACATAACACAATACAGTTAGTGAATGAGATTTATAGATATGGAGCCAGCAAATGTTTGTTAAAATTAAGAAAGTCCTTATTTGCATATTCTAATTAGTGGTTTATTAATCTTAAAGGCATAAGGAAATTAACTGCATTTTAATCTCCTAAAATGCATCATTGTAATCCTTCATTATATTGTCTTGATAGGCACTGTGTTTAACAGTTTATGTGACAGACACAATTATGGTTGGGAGATAGAAAATGTTTTCTTTTTTATTCTGGTCCTTTTCTTTTGTGCAACTACATGTGATCAAGGTTTATATGGATCTTTGCTTCTGTGTACATAGTGTAGGCCTGATTTAGCATATGTAACTAGAGAGCTGGGCCTCACAGACAGGAAGAACTGGGTTCAAGTCTTGACTCTTGATACATGCTTACTAGGTGATGCTGGACAAACCACTAAACTTCTCAGTGATCCAGGTCTTTTCTATAAAATATAAGTTGCAGTGATCATATATCCAGCATGTGTTCAGGAAAAAATTCAGGTTACAGGGTTACTGTCTTAGACATGAACAGAACACAGATTTCAAAGAGTACATAGATAAGATCATATGACCTTAGATTTAGAGCTGCAATGACATTTGAAGTCACATCCAATCCTTTCATTTTAGAGATGAGGAAACTGAGGTCTAGAGAATTTAATTAACTTTCCTGAATTCATAGGATACTTTAATGGGAATTCCTCTGGGAGATACTAGTAATCACAATGACAAAGTCAAATACTTGTCCAAGACTGACTCTTCTACAAAGACACACAAAGGAGAGATTCAGGGTACACCCAGTATTGACTTCAGAAAGGTGATAAAAGGCAAGATCTGAACCTAGTTCTTTTGACTCCAATGCTCTTTTCATTGTACAAATATGTGTCATATGCAGGACATGAAGTGAGTTCTACCTAACTTCAAGGTCATCTTGCTAATCTATTTTGCTAGGCTACCTTTAATAATATCTGTCATATTTCTTTATGAAGTCAGCACTAAAACAGGAAAATCTAGTAATAACATTTGCTTTGGTCATGTCACAGAAAATGGAAATTAGTTTTAAAATCTTTATCTCTGCAAAGTGAATTGTACCCTAAATAAAAACAATATTCTAATGTGTTTGGCTTCAAAATTTGCACTGTTTTATGGTCAGATGTCATACCCCCTTTAGTAAAACCCCCTTTAGCTGGCACTCAATTAACCTGGGATACAAAGTAGAAAGAAACTTTTCAGTTGTAGAAATTTGAAAAGGAAAAGATTTTTTGCTTGAAAAAAATACTGAAAGTTCTCTGCAAACCCTACACAAATATCACTACAGCCCAACTTATCTATTCATTGAATCCAACATTGAATGTATTTTTGTTTTTGTTCTTTTTCTTATATCTTCTTTTCCCCATTCTGAGAGCTGTGTGAAAATTCCATATTATATAAACTCCTCCTCCTCCTCCTCCTCCTCTTCTTCTTCTTCTTCTTCTTCTTCTTCTTCTTCTTCTTCTTCTTCTTCTTCTTCTTCTTCTTCTTCTTCT
>NW_027185601.1:2470745-2508147 GCF_028583685.1 Petaurus breviceps papuanus | reverse complement strand
CTTCTTCTTCTTCTTCTTCTTCTTCTTCTTCTTCTTCTTCTTCTTCTCCTTCTCCTCTTCCTCCTCCTTCTCTTCCTCCTCATCTTCCTTCTAGTTCTGATACTCCCCCTCCTTCTTCTTCCTCACTCTCTCTTACCCCCCTCACTTCTTCCTCTCATTTCTCCTTCTCCCCCTCAAGCATACACACACATTTGGAGACTCAATAAAAACTGCATAGAAATGCTGAGTATTCAACTGTCTCTGGAAACCTTTAGAAATGGGGGGAAAAAAAGCTAAGGTCAAGTAATTGTAATGGAGACTTCAAAATTGTTAAGTTAACCAATTTAATTTAATAATTAAAAGTAATAAGGACAACATAGAGAAAAGTGTAATTCAACTCAATGCAAACTATATCATGTAATTAGGAAGAAAATAATTCCATTTTGTTTCTACAATGGTAAAGTTTGTGGTTTGCAAAAGTCCTAAAGTAAAGATCTAAATTATTTAGACATTCCATTGCATGTGAAAAAAATTAACTCTCTAACTAAAAATAACTTTGTCACTTGTGAGAATTTATTATATCAAGTCCTCAAAATCATATAGTGATACTGTCTCTCCCCAGTACTGTTTGACATATCTTCTAGAAATCCTAGTTATGGAAACAAGACAAGAGATAATTAAAGGAGCAGATATCAATAAAGAGGAAACAAATTGTCCTTATTTGTAGAAGACATGATGATTTATTTGGCAAACACCATGAAATTTGATATAGATGAGATAGTGAAAAGGAATAGACAGAAGGAAAACCAATGGAAAGTAGTGTTATAAAAACCCAAATTTAAAAGATTTTTTTTAAGGATCTCCTTAAAAAAAGAATTTGTTCGACAAAACATGGACACAGTCAATAGGCCACAACCAAGGACCTAGAAGGCCATATGTGGCCATCAGGCCACAGATTCCCCACCATGGCAATAGAGGCTAGTCAGCAATGTCAACAAGTGCACAAAGCTCGGGAAAAGGAATGCTTAATAATGAGAAATGAAGTAGAAAAAATGAGTGTAAATAGTGTTTTCTAGAAATTTGTCTGAGAAAGATAAGAAAGATATAAGATGCAAATTTGAGGCAATGGTATGGTCCAGTGAGAGTTTTTTTTCTTCTTTTTAAGATGGGGAGATTGTCTATTTCATAGGCAACAGGTAAGCAACTAGTTGGTATAGAAAAATAAAAAACTGAGGAGGGGTTTGATTGAGAGAAAAATATGATAGGGAAAATAGGGATCAAGTCAAGTGATATGGTTAAGTGACTAGTATTGGTGAAGAGGTCTATCTCTTCATCAGAGGTAAGAGAAAAGGAGGAGAAAACTGAGATGATATCAAAGCATTTCTATCTATAAAGAAGAGTAGAAGTATTAAGAAGCTCAAGAAGAATGGCCTCCATTTCTAAATGATGTTTGACTTAAGACCTTTTGCTATAGAGGTTATTGGAGGCAGTAGTATGGGAAGTTTGAGGAGAAAAGAGACTAGGAATAGACATAATGTGAAAGGATCTCAAATAACAGTTCATTGTTTGATAAACCCAAGAAAACAATTTATTAGGGTAATGATTCCCTGTATGACAAGAGCTATTGGGAAACTGAAAAGTAATAAGTCTAGACCAGCTTTATATAACATAGAAATCAATAAATCCTAAATGGATATAGAAACTGAATATAAAAAGCTGCATTGCCAAAAAAATTGAAGTAGGTGGAACTATGGTTAAGTAGGTAATTCTTAATCAAAGGATATAGATGATAAAAGACAATTTTGATTTCATAAACTTAAAAGTTTTTGATCTACCCTGGTCAAAATGTATATTTCTGGAATATACCCACATAGCCAGTTGCCAGATATTATGGAGCAGCCTGAGGTTGAAAGAATGACTTTTCCCTGTACACCAAAGTCATTCCATATAGACTTATTAAACCCATCTGAAGCAAACTCTATGCTATACCTTCACATGAAGCAAAGAGGTAGAAAAAATGTTTACATTAATTACAAGTGTGATATATCTAAACCTATAGCACTATACTTTCCCAACCAAGTAAGAAAGATATCTTTTTATTACAAATGTCTGATGTTATTATATTATAAATATCTTTTTATAATAAATGTCTGATGTCTAACTTATACATGCACTTACCAATGAGCCATTCCTCAGAGACAAATAGTCACTAAAGGAGAACTAAAAGAGACCTAAAAACCACCTCATACCCTCTTGCCATTTTAGAGATGAAGAACCTGGGGCTCAGATAGGTTAAATGACAATCAGGGTCACAGAAGTACTAAGTGGAAGAAGACATATTTAAGCTGAGATATTTTTGCCTTCAAATCCAAGGTTCTTTCTATTGTACCTCGACCTAAAGGAGATATGGTTTTCTAAAGAAGACTTTAAAAGTTATATGAAAACACACATACATATACACATATACATGTACAGATACATACACACAGAGTCATGCATTCATTTTAAACATACTCTAAGTCACTAATAGGAGGAGCTCAAATTGAAAAAATTCTGAGGTTTCACTTCATTCCCTATAATTGGCAAAAATGATGAAATAAAAAGGATAGTCTACATTGGAAAATCAAGTATACTAATAAGCTGTTGATAGAGTTGTGAATTGATCCAAAAAATTTGAATCTCAATTTGGAAATATGCAATGATTATGGCTGCTGAACCATTCATACCTTTTGACCCAATGAATCCCAGTATTGTACATATATATGACCAAAGGAGGTCAAATACATAAACCAAAGTTCAAAATACAGCAATATATTCACTGCACTCTGTGATTGCAAAGAAATGAGAGGGCTCCCACAACTGAAGTGAATGAATTAACCAGTAAGTGAACATAATGGAATATATTATTGTGAAGCTGGAGATCATAAATATGAGCAATTCCAAGAAACATGGAAAGACTCATGAATTGAGGGAGAATAAAGCAATTGGAGCCAAATGAGCAAGTAACTACAATAATATAAATTAAGAATAAAGGACTATAGTTATCATGCTGTAAGAAATGGGTAAATATGATGATTATAGAGGAGCATGGGAAGAATTAAATGAACAAATGAATAGTGAAGAAAGCAGAGCCAAGGGGAAATAAAAATGAACAATGAAAAGAACAATGTAAATGGAAACAACAACCATCACAAAACAGTAAAAAAAATTTGCAAAGTTACAAATAATAATCTCAAAGAAGAGATCTCTGGTTATGTTTTTTTGACAAAGTGGGAAGTCCATCAGTATGGGATACTTTATCAATTTTCAGATTTATTTTCAACCCATTAATCAATTTTATCCAATTTCTTCTACTTTTTCTTTCTTTTTAAAATTCTTTGTTACATGGGATGGCTCCCTTGGAGAGGAATAAAGAAGGTGATAGGGGAAAAGTTATGTATTTAAAAAATAAAAAATATGTAAAATGTTATTTTAAACAACGTAAATGAAAAAGATTTATAAAAAAAAGGTGAACTCTGAGAAACTGAACACACACACATGCACCCCAAAACTAATCAGAAAAACATTCTGGGAGAAAAATAAAATATACTTCCCTATTCTTAAAGAAGGAAGATAATTCTGGAACATTCTAGAGTAGAATGCTGAATAAATAATTACAAGTGGTCACTGACAGTATAAGGTATTTTTGCCTTACTGATTTGCCTTTCCCTTTCCTTCTCTTTTTATAAGGGAGGGTTTGATTTCAAGTGGAGGGAGAGAAGAAGTGCATACAATTTTCAGAAATGACAACAAGGTATAAAGAAAGTATAGCAAAGTGATTTTCTCAACAAGATTTATTAAAGTTTATGCTGTGGGTTCCTAACTAAGCTAAGACTAAAACTTACTTGCATAGAACTGGCAGAATTTCTTTTCACACAAAGCAAAATAAACTATGTAAAATACAGAGTATGGGGATTAGGGGCAGAGTGGGGGCATCATTTAATTTCATTTGGTTATATACTTTAGTGAAAGTATGTTCAAATTTTAATCCAATGGATAATAGTTTTAAAATATACTAAAATAAATAAAATGTACTGAAATGAATTGTCTCACCAACAAATTTTTAAATTCCTTCTCTTTCATTTCCTATATACAATTTTAAAAATTGAGAAGCAAGCTTTGACTTTGATCTCAAGTTATCTCCCCTTTCCTTCTGATTGATAATAATGGCAGGACTTAAGTTTGCCCTGACAGCAGCATAAAAGAACCTGAAATGGAATCCGGAGATGTAACTGTCAGGGATTACACACTAAAGCTAAGGAAAATGTATGTGGACTGGAATTCATAGCCAGCCATTGTCAAAAATTTGGAAACCCAGTTAGACAATTGAAGTTTATAGATGAGAAGAGAGGTGAAACTTTCAGGTCACATTCATTCAGAAACAGTAGATAGAGAACTACTTAAATTAAAGCTCAAGCTACAAAATCTGGGCAAAAAAGACAGAGCAGGAACCAAGCTAGACAAGGTGAGGGGCAGAAATCAGTGGGCTAAGGCAATACACACTGACCATTGTTGAACCATCAGTATTCCCTCCCTAGCTCCTTTGATGGGGTCAGATTGAAGGGCAAGAATAAAGGAGACACAGAGTTTATACTTGGTCCAGAGAGTCAGAACTGGAGTCAAGGTCCATGAACAAAGCCAAGAGGTCAGGAAAATTCTGACAATTAGTAACAAACTGTAAATCGAAGCAGCTAATAAATTAGCACAGTATGATCCCTTGCTAAATGGGTCAACATTTTCATGTCCTAAATGAAATATTTTTCCCCTATGGCAAATGTTATCCTATTTTAATCTAGTCATCAATCTATAGCAGTCTGGAATCCTATTTCTATTTCCCAACAGACAGTATATATTTGTTTCATTCTCAATTCTGACTTCTCTTCAAGGCAGTGTGCTCAGGGGGAAAAAAAAGATAAGCATCAAAAGACCAGTGTTACACAGATATTTGGCAAACCATTTCTTTGCTTCGGTGATGATATAGGGACTGATGTTCCTGAAGCTAAACCATAAAAGATTTTTATTATATTTCTGAAAACATTTGTTTCCTTAATTATGTTTTCCAGAAAGCCTCTTCCTTAAATCTTTCAGATAATGGGACACACTGCAGGATGTCACCTCAAGTTATCACAGTCATACATCACTCGGTATTTCACTGTGTGACTGATGGGAAGTGATATGTCACCAAAGAAGAAATGACATGGTCCTATTACAAACACCCTCCCCCCCACCCCATCTCAATGGAAAATCCTCACTAAGGTAAGTACAAAGCTCTTTGAAAAGGATCAGATTTGAACATGTATTCCCAAACATTTCTATTTAATTTTGGCAAACTCTGCTTGCAGTACTGTTCAGACCTGGGGGATTTTGCTGTAAAGTTTCAGATTTCTTTTAGTTCTTCTCCTAAGATAAAGCAGCACACACAGTTTGGGTGTGTCTCTTTTTGACAGACTCACTTTGATTTTACATATTGGTTTCTTTCCTCCTCCATACCCCCTCTACCATTTACACAGAGTAAAATGTATGTGTTTTTAAGCGCTCTTTAATTTTCATAAGCCCCAAATAACATATGGTTGTTTACAAAGATCTAATTAGCACATTTACCTAAATATGCTTTCACGGTTCTGAAAACATTAAAATTAAAATGCAAATTATAATGTGGGCACAAGAATGAAGGGGAAACAATTTTAACCAAACTGCTAGCAGGCATCTGATTTCTTTCTCCTCTGCCTCTCTCTCTGACTCCTGCTCCACTGAAGAATGAGCTAAATAAAGATGAGAGATCGGATGCTGCTTTCTTCTGATGTCTTCTCTGAATGTTATTCCTTTAAGGCATATTTACAAGTGTTTGTAGAATGCAGAAAATTGATAAACAAAAGAAACAAATAGTTCATAAGAGGCAAAAATGGAACAATGAGTATATTGCCTCCCCAAGAGTAATCTGAATCTGAGAAAACAGATCAACAGCTCAGCGAACAAAGTGTTATTAAAAACCAGTAGTGTTGGTCCAGTCCTCTATGAGCTGTTTGGCCAATATTATCTATCTCATTTATCTGTGTGAGAATTAACTGCTAAATGTATACAAATGATTCTGATGTTGTGATGGGATTGCAAACAGAAAAGAAAAAATCACTTTGGTGTACAGTGACATTTGAATTCCCATCTCATTTGAAAGTATAACAGTAGAAGATTCTAAAGGGAATTGTGTCTCAGGTTATTTTATTTATTTATTTTTTATCCCACCATCATGCGCAATCTTGCTCTCTCATTTACCCCCACATATCTGATCACTTGTCAAACGTTGTCATTTCTAATTTTACAACACCTCTCACCTCTTCCCCATCCTCTCTATTCACAGACCTACTACATAAGTTAAGGCCTTCATCATTTTTCACCTAAATTATTGTAGCAGTCTCCTAATTGTTCTCCCTGCCTCAAGCATCTTTCCCACTCCAGTCCATCTTATACACTGCTAGCAAAGTAATTTTCCCTAAGCATGGATCTGACCATGTGACTCCCCAATTTAATAGACTCCAGGGGCTTCTTATTGTTTCCAGAACAGGGGTTCTTACCCTGGGGTCTATGATTTTTTAAAGTACTCAACTGTATTTCAATATAATATGTTTCCTTTCTAATTCTACGAAATATATGAATTTAAAAGTATTATTCTTTAAAAGCATTATTCTGGGAAGGACTTCATATGTTTCACCTGACTTGCCAAAGAGGTCTATAACAGGAGAGAAATGAATAATCCCTGCTCTAGAGTAAATTACAAACTTCTCCACTTATACTTCAAAGCTCTATACAATTCAGCAATAACCTACTTTTCTAACCTTGTACTTGAATTGTCATCTTAATCTAATCATAATCCCTTAATAATCCCATAAATCTACAATCTAATCATATCCCTTCTCTCTGATCTTCTCATATGTCATCCCATCCTTCATGCGTATGTATGCCCCTACATTGGCCATTCCCGGGGCTTTACTTCCTTACCTTCACCTCCTCTTCCTTGCCAATAGAGTTCCTGCTCTACGCCTTTTTCATGAAGTCTTTCCTAATCTTCTCATCTACTTTGTGCCCTGCCTCCCAAACTACCTTTTATTTAACTACTTTGTATGTATTTGTATCTATTTACTTTATATTTTATACGTATTTGTTGTCTTGCTCATTAGGATGTAAGCATCTTGTGGAAAAAGATTAATTCATTCCCTGGATTTCATCCCTAGTACTTAGAACAGTGCTTGGCACAGGAGGCACTGAATAAATATTTGTGGATCTGCATGATTGGTGTAACAGTTCTTTGGGCAAGATGTGGACAATGTGTGTCAAAACCCTATTGTAATTAAAAAAACAAAACCCTTCAGCCTCAAATTCACATTTCATGTTAACTTCCTCTCCTCCAAAGTCAGAAAGAAATGTAACTCCCAAAGTCTTTAGTAACTTCCTTGGGTTCCCTTGCAAGATGGCCAGTCCAAGCCTTGTCATAAGTACTATTACATTTAAATGGTATAATATGTTATGGAGACATTTGGTTGGGAAGGCAGGATGCTACCACAGTAGAGATATCACACCTATAATAAATGCAAATCTGTTTTCTACTTCTTTGCATTATTTGAAGGCATACTGTAGAGATTGGTTCAAATCTTGCTAATTGGTCTGCATGAAGTAACTTTAATGTACGTAGGAAAAACAATCAACTTATGTGTGTTCAATAAGCCATGGAGGCTTAATAGCTATCTGAATCTCTAGTATATACACATAAAGTGTGATAGATTATACAAATATGCTGTGGTCTAGAAAAGCCTTTGGGCAGCTAGGTGGGGCAATGGATAGAGTGCCAGACCTGGAGTCAGGAAGACTCCACTCCCTAAACTCAAATCTGACCTCAAGACATTTACTAATTGTGTAAATAGGGCAAGTCACTTAACCTTATTTGCCTCAGTTTTCTCATCTGTGGAGTGAGTTGATGAATGGAATGACAGACCACTATAGTACCTTTGCCAAGAAAACCCCAACTGGGGTCATGAAGAGTCAGACATGATTGAATACAACTGAACAGTAACAAAGAGAAGCCTTTACTCACTTGTTCACTTATTCGTTTATGGCCCTAGGTCTTCTTTCTTCTAAAGGACTCCTGGGATACTACTAGATAGATGAGTCTTAACTAGGGGTTCAGGTCTTCTGTAGGATAGGCTTGGAGTTCTGGTGAGTTCTATTATCAATATGCAGGCAATTTCTCTTTCTCTCCCCAGTTCTGAACTTTTTCCAGTGCTTTTGATTATGTGCTGGACATTACCATGTTAATATATCATCAATATCTGAAATTGAATATATCCAAAATTTGTAGTGGAGTGGAAACCTCACTGCTATCCTCTTTAATCCCATATTTTTGTGGATGGTGCATCTTTTCTTTTAGTCATGTTGGATCAAAACTTCAGAGTCACCGTTGATTTCTCCTAGTTCTCACCCACCAATTCAATCAATACAAGTCCCACTAATTTTATACAAGCCCTGGTTCACACATTTGTTGCATCATTTCCATTCCTACTGCTGCTACCTAACTTCAGGGCCTTATTACTCCCCACTGAAGATTAGCAGGACTAGTTTCCTAACTGGTGTTTATCTTCATAGCCCATCCAATGCATCCATACCCCTTCCCAAATAATTGTAAAGGTTGAGTGTAATCATGTTACTCTTCTATTCAAGTATTTCCAATGAATCCACATAGATTACCGAATAAAAGCTTAAATTTCTGACTTTGGAAATCAAAACCCTCCATAGTCTGCCACTAATCTGACTTTCTAGGTATCAGATTATACCACTTTGCATATTCCATGCTTCTACCAAACTTGATTACTTACCACCTCTAAAAGTGACTCCTTAATTTGGTCTCTGTAGCTTCATTTTAACTGTTTCTCAAATCTATAATAACTTCCACACTTCTCAGTTTCCAATTCTTGGCCACCACAAAAAGAACTGCTATTAATTATCCTTTCATACCAAGGTAAAATACCTTCTTTTAAATGAAATTTACCCTGACTCTACCAGTCAAAAGTGATCTCTTCTTTTTATTTTTTAAGAGTGATCAGGGTTAAGTGACTTGCCCTTGCCGGGGGTAACACAATTAGTAAGTGTCTGAAGTCATATTTGAACTCAGGTTCTCCTGACTCTAGGGCTGGTTACTCTATCTACTGTACCACCTAGCTGCCCCATCTCTCCCTCTGTAAATAATCATGGCACTTCATTTCTCTTAGAATTTATATTCAGGTTTACATAAGAGTGATTTTTTTGGATAAATGATCTTTATAAGATCATGAGTTGAATGTAATAACTCTTCTATCATCTGCATTTCTTTAAACTGGACTCCATCATATCACCAGGAAAGTTGATTTCAGAAAATTCATCATCCTATGAAACTGCATCAGCCTTGATACTCATACTTCATCAGAATCCTCAGTACCCTCTGTTCTTTTAACTGGAGGATTGGAGGACCAAGAAAAGAGCTCTTCTCAAAGCTTCCATTTAAATAGGGTTCACAAGTCAGGCGACTCTTCATCTCCTATTATTGCTCTTCTCTCAGTCTGAACTTCATCATTTTTGCCTTCCTCCTCTTCCTGCTCCCTTTTCTGCTTTCTTTTGTGTGTTGTCTTCTCTAGTAGACTGTAAATTCTTTGAGGGCAGGCACTATCTTTCTTGTTCATATCTGTATGCCCAACATGTAGCACAATGTCTGGTGCATAGTAGATTCTTAATAAATATTTAGTGATGGTGCAGTAACCACATCTTATTATCTCTGTTTCTACCTCAGCACCAAACACAATGCTTTGCAATAATTACAGTAGACATTTAATAAAAAGTTTGTTAAATTAAACTGAAAAGAAAAAAACTGAAAAGAAAAGCAGCAAGACCAAGTTTGAGGGATGATTTTGAGGAAATTTCTGGAGTAGGAAGCAGAACTAGATGAAATATAATACCCCTTCTTACTGAAAGTTTCCAAGATTCCAGACATTCAAAAGATAACTTGTTGATAAGAACTGCTAACAAACAATTATACCTCAGTAGTGCTGGAGGGCTAGAGCTATGGAAGAACAATTTAATAAAAAGTTGATGAACTGAACAATGGAAAACATGGGAGATGAAGCAAGAAAGATGTTATGGAAGACTTTTAAAATTTTTCTTTTTAATTGTGAACTTAACATTCAACAAAGAACAAAAAAGATGTTATTGTACAGAATTTAATAAAGTGGCAAGAGAACTTATCTATTTGTGTTCCCTCTGTACTCTGTCATTTTCTTCTGCTCATCAAAGAATTTTTTTTTCATGTGAATTTATTATTTTGTGGGAAGCAGCATTGTATACTGGACAGAGAACTGGCATTGAAGTCAGAAAGATATGGGATCAAGTATTACCTCTTACATGTATTGGCTATGTGACCCTAGTCATTGATCTAGAAAATTCTGTAAAAATATAAATTGCTGAGAAGGAGCCAACTTGTAATTCCTTGCCCAAAAGTTCTTTATACTGATGAAAACACATGATGATCTTGATTCCTATTTCTTCTAATCTATGTTTGCACATCCTACCTAAGAATAACTAGTAGAAACCCTCCATTTTAACATATATAGTGTGACAAAAGAAGTCAACCCAATGACCATGCCTGAAAATGAGCAACAAACAAGAAACCTATGATGATTAATAAGTCTTGGCTTAGTTACTTATTCCCTAGAAGATCATAGTGAATCACTTAAACTATGCCCCCACCGAAGTCCCAGTTTCCTCACCTCTAAAAGTGGAATAATTATATTTTCACTGCCTATTTCACAGGACTATCATAGGGAAAGTATTTAAATTGCTTTACAAATGGGAGTTAATATTTAATTTATATTTTAAAAGTATATTCATTCACATTTATTTCACATATAAATATAACAAATGTATATCTCTTTTGTTCCTCCTCATATTCATTGTCTATTATGTGTAAAGCCTCAGACTAGGTATTTGGACAGCTGCACTCACAAGCAGATGACATGGCCTTAAATTCCTCGAAGGGTTTGCAATTCCAAGGTAATAATGCATATAGGAGCTGTGTAGTTACTATTAAGTATTAAAGGACTTTTATTTAAAAGATAATATTTGGGGTGGCCAGGTAGCACAGTGAGTAAGAGCACCGGCCCCAGTGTCAGGATGACGTGGGGATTGAATCCAGGCTCAGACACTTAGCACCCACCCAGAAACACCTGGCTGTGTAACCTTGAGCAAGTTACTTAGCCCCAATTGCTTAAAAAAATAAATAAAAGATAATATTTAAAATATTTATTTAAAGGATATAATTCAAGAATAAAGGTTCATTGATTCTGTCAGCAAAGATATTCTCTCACAGAAGTAAATTACAACCCTTTTACCTTCTATAAATTGCAGAATTTGAATTGGAAGCAACCTCAGAGACTTTTGAGTCATAAGAATATTCCCTATAACATACTCAATATGCAGACATACAGTCTCTGCTTGAACCAATCCAGAGCAAGAATTTCTACTACCTCTGGAGGCAGCCCCTTCTATTTCTGTATAGCTGTAATCATGAGGACTTTCCCCCTCATAATGATCTTACTCTTTATAACTTACATCTAATGGCTTTTTTCCTTTGAGAAATCAGAAAAAAGCTAAGCTCTCTTCCATGCTCCATCCCCTCAAATACTTGAGGACATGAATCATGTCTTTGTTCTTTCTCTGAATTAAACATTTTTATTTCATTCAACTGATATTTACCTGTATGATCTTTGTTCTACTTTGCTTCCTAGTCACTGTATCTCCCACATACAATCTAGTTTGTCAATGTCTTCCCTAAAATGTGGCAGCCAGAACTGAATAATAGCAATATTCCAGATGGGATCTAACTGGAACAAAAAATAGGAGGACCAAATAACAATTCTTTTGTTCTGGAAACCATGCCTTGTGTGATATGGTTGTTCAATTCTAAGATATTAATCCTGGCTAAATTTTAATACACATTTTCCTTACTCAAGATACCTATAAATGTCACCTAAAATTGTCTTGGAGAAGCAAGTCATGTCAGAAAGCATGGAGAAAGTTGGATAGTTTGGACAGCTCCTCCTGTCCAAGCTAAAAATAGTTTGGATACAGTTCAATGCTAAATTAAATTAAACTTCCTGGTAGATACAAACCTAAAATGCAGAGCACAATATTAACACGAATATTTTTGACACTTTTAAGAAGCCGTATCACCTCCATACATTGATAAGACAGCAGTTATATTTTAGTGGAAGTAACTCATAAAAATGAAAAAAGATCAAATAAATTACTTAAACAATCAAGCACATAACATAGTAAGAAGTTTTGTTATCCACAGGATTTTTTTTTCCTGAATTTAAGATCTCAGTGAGTTTGAGAAAAATTAACATACCAATAATTCACTTCTCTCTGTTTGGAAAAGAAAATAAAGGCATCTAAATGAATGGAAGATGGGGTTCAAAGACCCTTAAAGTCATGTACAGTGGGGTTATCAGGAACTACAACTCCCAGGAGGTCTAGGGTGTGGCATCTAGACATTTGCTCACCCTCTAATACAATGAATATAAGGAAAAATTCCTGAGATTATTACAGAAAAACCAGAAATTTTAGCTTTCTCTCTGCCACCTTTTATCTCTATCCATGCTTGGGCTTTGGGACTTTTATTTCACAGGGTTTTACTTCTGTAACTTTACTTCATTAAATATCATAGCTAAGGAACATATCTAGAGAAATTGTCATTCACTTTAAGTAAACCAGATAAAGAAAGATTAAACACCTGGTATATAATGGGAGCTTTGAGGGTTGTTGAAAGAGTAAATTTATAAGGCTTATTACCCCAGTCTAGTGATGACCCAGAGCACTATGATCTTGGAAGAAACAAAACTGCAGGTGAGAGAAAAATTAAGAGAAACATGTAAGGTAGGCAAAATATTGAGTTTTTAAGTTTTTATAGCTTAAATCTCCACAAGAACTTTTAGAACACCTTGTATGTACAGTAGTGAATTACTAGACATGATTTTCACTGTAAAAATGGAATAAGGAGCATCTAGGAAGTACAATGAATAGAGCACTAGCCTTGGAGTCAGAAGGACCTGAGTTCAAGTCCAGCCTCAGACACTCGACACACTTGCTAGATGTGTGACCTTGGGTGAGTCACTTGAGCCCAATTGCCTTGCTTTCCTCCCTCCAAAAAAAAGTGGAATAAGTTTTTATCTGTATCACATGTAATCAGAAAAGGAGATAGGACAGTCATGTTTTAAGAATGAAATCACACATGAGCAGGCCCAATGCCATATGAGTATTGTAAAGATAGTAAAAAAAAACCAACAACAGAGGAAGTTCTCCATTATATTTTGATGATTCCACAGAAAGATATGGATAATGACAGCACAAGATGAGAAGAAAGGAGGAATTACAATATTTATGCTGAGGTAATCGTCATGTAGATGTAATGTAGATTACAGCATGAACCTAAATATACAAGTAACATTTTACCAATGCATTTTTTTTGCCTTTTGGAGGGCAATTGGGGTTAAGTAACTTGCCCAAGGTTACACGGCTAGTATTTTTGTGTGGGTGTTAAGTGTCTCAGGCCGGAACCGAACTCAGGTCCTCCCGACTCCAGGGCCGGAGCTTTACTCACTGCACCACCTAGCCGCCCTTACCAATGCATTTTACAAGGCATAACTCTCTTGTTACCATATATTTTAGTGCTGTGTGGCAACACCATTAAGAAGGACATCTGTCATTGTTGGAATTTGAAATACTATTATTTTAAAATAGGTTACTGCTTATACATGGAGTCCTCAGATGAAGTATACGTTATAGGTAGGTTTTTAATTGCAAAAAGTATTTTGACTGCTAAAGTGAATCATGAACTCACTACAATTTAGAGAATGAATGTTTTCAGTTAGAAAAATAATATGCAAAATTTCAGGAAGGCAGACAGTATCTGTGATATTACTTGACTCTGTGGGCCAAGAATAAGAACATGAAGGAACTGACAAGGATATCTGGAAGACAGAAGAATAGCTATTTTCAAGCTTCAAGCAAAATTCAGTCTTTCATTATATATGACATTAGGTTCAACAATGTTTGAATGTGAGACAGCCATACATGGAATGACTTAAAACTTTTTTCCTAGTATTAAAGTTTCCCACTACGAGAGGTAAGACTTGCACATTCCATCATAAACCAAACATCACAAGCCTGTGCCTACTTCATCTAGCACACAATCTCCAGAGTCATTATCCTGAAGCATAGCTCTGAGCACCCCAACCCACTCAACAAATTCCACTGGGTCCCTATTATTTCTCAGATCACATGCAAACTCCTCTATTTAGAATGGAAAGATCTTTATAGCCTAGCCCTGTCCTACCTTTTCAATTTTCTTACACATTACTGCCCTCCATGTGCTCTGAAATCCATATGAGCCCACCTGCTGTCTTTCTGTACCCTAATAGGAAATTGTGGAGAATAATTTATTTACATAAAGATAGGCTGTGCAAAAGGTAGCTCTTGGTTTCAGAAATGAGATACTCTCCACCTGAATTCGGAAACCCAAATCCCCTTATTTCTCCTTTTGTGTTACATAACGCTTAAGTGAAAAACCACTCGGTAAAAGCATTTGAGGTAGAACCAATTGCAGAACTGGTACCTAGTGAGGAATCCAATTTCATATTAAAAAAGGAAAAAGTATTGCTCGTTAGTACAATGATACAAGCCAATTCTGAGGGACTTATTGATAGAAAAATGCTATTTACCTCCAAAGACAAAACTGATGGAGTCTGAAATCAAATCACAGAATGCTTTATGAAAACTTTCTCTATTTTTCTTTTATTTTTTGTTCTGTGTTTTCTTTTGCAACATGGCTAATATTGAAATATATTTTGCAGGAATTCATCTGTGTAATCTAGAACAAACTGCTTGCCTCCTCAAGGAATAGGAGGGAGTTTGGAACTCAAAATTAAAAAAAAATGTTTTAAATGTTTATATGTAATTGAGAAAAAAAAGAGAGAGAGAGAGAGAGAGAGAGAAATGCTCCTATCCTAGTTCAGTGAGGTTTCTCCTGAAATTAAGCTCATACTGTAGGGGGCTATCTAGCCAGCCAGTACACTCTGTAGATAAATTTTAGGAACCTCCCTCTACATTGTTAGAAGTATAAGGTTATTCTCACTTAACTATACTCTTGCTTATGTGCGTGTCTGTGTGTAAACATACAGACATGCAGACACATACCCACTTTACCATCATATTGCAGCTTTCATTTTCATGATGTTCCCTAAAATACAAATCTTACTTCCCTCTCTGCCCGTTATTTTATATTTAAAGTAAGAAACATCTCTTACTTTCATGCCCTTGCACAGGTTGTCCCTTATAATGAAGTCCCTCCTTTCTTGCATCTTTTGGAATCTGTGGTTTCCTTCACAACTCAGCTCAAGTCACCTTCTACTTGAAATATTTCATCTTACCCCAACTGCATTCCTCCCCAAATCACCTTGTATTCATTATGTATATTCCTATATATGTACATGTTATCCTCTCTATTAGAATATAAACTCCTTGAGGGCAGAGATTATTCCTCTTTAGTGTCTGTATCCTCAGCCATAGGTATAGTGATGTCCTTTTATGAAAAGGTAGACGTTCACACTGGAGAAGATGCTACACTAGGAAACTCTGGGACATATTCTCCCATTGTCCTAACTGTGCAACAAATAAATTTCATTTATACCCTGTCTTCAAAAACAGCTCAGGAAGTAAACAATTCCAAAATGATTCTGATGAGAAAGGGCTTGGATAAAATTAATTAAAAATTAAGTCCCTTAAATTTCAGTCTCTTGGTACCAAAAGGAATGTTACAGATTTTGAAAAAAGTTTATATCTATTAAAAGATTGTGTAGAAAATAGCATTATGTTTTTAAATACTTCTAATAATTATTTCCTTCTGTTAAAATCAATTAAAGTGAACTTACCTTCTGAACAAACAACCAGAGTAAGGGTAAAGTAGATCAAGCAAATTATCTTCCTAAATATACCATTTACAATAAAAAAAAAAAACAATTAGGATGAGAGCACATTTAAAGCAACAACAGAAACAACCACCAACACATCTTTACCCTTTAAAAATTGTGTCAGTCTAATGCCCTGAGCTATGCCTTCTCAATCCATAATGGGTTTACAGCTATAGTAATTTCATATTAATACAAATTAAAGATTTACTTCTAAAGTGCAAAATATAGGCTCTCCATGGACATGGTTATCAGCAACATGCTTACTTTATCATGCTGTGACCCAGTGATCATGGCAACAGGAGCATGATCTGCTGCTGGTTGACTAGTTATCAGCTGTATTAGGTCATTCATAGCAAGCATCCATAATTATTCAGAAGGTGCGTCTTTGCATGTAGATTCTCACTTCAGTAAATTAAGGGAGTAATGTTGGTAACTGCCAATTTAAAATCTCTCAAGGTTCACTGAAACTGGGTACAAGCTTGTTGAGAGAGAGTCTACCAATAAAGGCATTTAATGAGGGGAAAAAATCCCTTTCTGAAATAAGTATACTAGATTCCATAACAGTTTGGATCACTATTCCCTGTGTGTGTGGTAGGATTTTACAGGCATACAGAAAAATCTGAATCTGATTTATGCCACCCAAGTTAGACCCTATGCTATGTCCTTGGCACAAATGTCAGCTTTTACTAGGGTTTACTCTGGAAACTGAAAAGTCTTAACATTTTGAGCCAGGGGCCAGAACATCAGGACTTAGCCATCTATTCTATTGCAGTACATATAGACAGACAGACAGACAGACAGACAGACAGATAGACAGACAGACAGATAGACAGATAGACAGATAGACAGATAGATAGATAGATAGATAGATAGATAGATAGATAGATAGATAGATAGATAGATAGATAGATAGATAGATAGATAGATAGGTGTGGTAGGGAGAGAAAAGAAAGGATGCTGCTCTGACAAACTCACAAAAAATCTTTTTAAGAAACTGAATGAAAATTCTAGTTTCAGGATCCTAGGAGGAAATGTTACCTAGTTGTAATGGATTGATTCCCAATCTTAGAGTAAAGAAGAACAGAGATAAAATCTTCCTCAGACTCTTACTAGCTTTATGGACTCTAGGCAAACTGTTTCACCTCTCTGTCACTCATGTTCACAACTGGAATTCTCTCCCTCCTTATCTCTGCCTCCTGACCTCCCTGGTTTCTGTTAAGTTTCAGCTAAAATCCTACCTTCTACAAGAAGCAAGTCCTAACTCCTCTTCTTGCTAGTGCCTTCCCTCTGCTGACTTTCTCCAGCTTAAACTGTATGTATCATGGTTGGATATAACTTCTTACATATGGTCTCTCCCATTAGACTGTGAGATCCTTGACAAGAGGAGCTATTGTTACTGTTGTTTAACTTTTCTTTGCATCCTTTGTACTTAGCAGAGCACCTGGAATATAGTAGGGACTTAATATTTATTGACTTAATGAAGGGATTATTCTTGATGAAGAAAAGAGAGATCATGGTGCTAATCTGTACTTACTCATCATTAGATCACACCTTAGACCTGGAAAGCATCTTAAACATGAAGATGGCCACCTGAGGTCCCTTACAGCTATAAAAGTATAATGCTATGATTAACAAGTGCTATTCACTTTGAGCATAAAACAAAGAGAGAGAAAGTGACTTGTCCACGTTCCTGTAGATTTAGTTCTGCTTGGTTTAAAAATGTTCTTAATTTGATTTTAAACTAAATGATTAAAGAAGTCACGTGGTTTTCTGATCACTGCAGATTGCTGTGTATGTGGAAACACTATCAAGAGATACACCTCAGGTGACTACAACAATCATTTTACTTGACATGGAGCTCACATGATCACCCTTTCCAAAGTGTTCATGCTTGATTTAGAACAAAACAAAACCCAGATAAACAGTAAAGTATTGTGGGTAATTCCACATGCCTATGGGCTATTAGAAGAACTATGAGGGCAGGGACCATATCCTATGTCTACTTGATCATCGATTCCCAAACAGCAAGGATTTTTTTTAAACATTTTCTTCTTAATATTCCCCACAGAACTTAACACATTGCCTTGCACATGATTGCTGCTCAATAATTCTCTATTTAATAATTTAATTACTATATGAGTGGAGAAGCCTCTGCTATATAAACAGAAGGTGACTCAATTTTTTACAAGACCAAGTAATTTCACTTTGTCAGGTATCACCTGGAAACTAGGTCTTTATAGTAATGACTAGAAACAACAGAGGGACACAATGCTTTATTGACTATCTCATTACTAAAACTGTTTGCCATTTGTTACAGAAAGTAAGAGGAAATAACAGTCTGATGCTTCAATGAATTCAGTAAACATGTATAAGTTCCCTTTATGGTGATAGGAATACAATAACAAAAATGGCACTGAGCCCTCAAATAGGTAACATTCTACTGAATACCTGAATGTTGTTTTGACATAATGCTTTCAAATTGTTTAAATTTTTTAAAAGTAGTTCTTATTTGATTAAATGAGACAGTTTGGCTCAAAGTTAAGGAAATATTCTCTACAATTAGAGCTATCCAAATGTCAAATAGATAGCCTTTGGTGACAGTGGATTTCCCACCACCAAAGATCCTCACATAGATGTTGAATGTCATACTAATTTGAAATGCTTAATTCTTGCTTAGATTGGAGGAGACTGTCTGTGATATGCATGTATTTACATATACATATATGTGTATTGAAGTATGTACACATTGTGATTGTGTGTACACATACACACTGAAATCATGAAATCTTTTTTTTTTTTTGCCTTTTGGAGGGCAATTGGGGTTAAGTAACTTGCCCAAGGTTACACAGCTAGTATTTTTTTTGTGTTTGTGTGTTAAGTGTCTGAGGCTGGATCCGAACCCAGGTCCTCCTAACTCTGGATCCGGCGCTGTACTCACTGTGCCACCTAGCTGCCCAGAAATCATGAAATCTTGTGATAGGTGATTGACTAATGTCTAAAAGTGTTTGATAATTCAATTCAACAAGAATTTACTACTGCAAGAGTACTCACAATTCAAGTACTACAACACAGGTATTTGTAAAACATAAACTCCCTGCTATGCTAGCCACCAAGTCCTTATGTTTAAACACTACTTTATTGGCAAAAATAAAGCAATCATTTTGGATCCCTATTTTTAGTCAATAGCTCTATAGACAGACCCATTCCTATGCTATGGATCTATTATAGAATGCTAATGAAAAGATAGGAAAGTAAATAATATCAGATCTACAACATCATTCTATATTCAGGGAGATTAGTTTTATTAAATTAAGTGAGATTCAGTGAGATTAACAAAAGCAACTGTCATTTATTACAGTCTCGCATTGAGATTCAGGGAGAAGGGAAATAATCATGAAAAGGTAAAGAATGAATCATTTTCCACAACCAAGACATTCAATTCAGTAGACTTTGCATTAATTAAAAGGTACTTTGCCAATCAATCGATGAACATTTATTAAGCACCTACTAAGTGCTAGACACAACTGTCATTATATTGTATTTTTAGGTTTCTGTATTAACTTTCTGAAAAAAAATATTGAACAGGTATATGCTACCATCCAGTGATAGTAAGGGCTTTTATCATGGCCTTTGGGTACAAACAATTAGGCTTATGCCATGGAGCCATTTTGCCTTGAGAGTAAGCCATGAATACTTTCTTTGAAAATATACTTATGAAAAGAACTAAACTTTAATTTGGAGTAGGACGGTAGATACACTAAGTCTATTCTTCCTTCTGTTTCCCCTCCAAACCTTCTCAAACCCTTGACAGTCTAGGTTAGAAAATCTTCTAGAGATATGCTTATGAAGTTCTGACACTAGATGACACACACTAGAATAAGTCAATTTAATAGGTTCACTCTACTAAAATGAAACAGATTATTTTCCTTTTAGGGAGAAAACGGTTTCCTTTTTTATACATATCACATAATAATTCTCATAAAGTAAGTTTTTAAAAGTGACACATGGGTATAATTTTGTTTATTTCTAGCTGATCTTCAACTCAAAGCAATCAGAGCTTAATACAAGCATGATTTTGTCTACAATTCAGAATCCTCTTTCTTAAGTAGACTAAACTCTATCTTGGAATCATGCATTTCTTGTGGCTAGGTATAAGCCTAGGATGTGGGAAGGGAGATCATTAAAGATATGCCTGGCAAAGTCAGAGAGACAGGGAATGGAATGTCATATGTGAAGAATAGTATACCACTCTGGTTGGACTGCAGAGTGCATGGAGGAGAAAACTGGGAAGAACAAAGTTGTGATGAATTTTAAATGTCAGGCAGAGGAATTTATAGTGGGTAATAGAAGTCATAGGAACCCAATAGAGATTATGGAGTAAGAGAGTGATAACTTTATATGATGCAGTATTTTTATCAATGAACAGGATGAAGTTATAAATGATGCATATATCATATTAGTAGATAGCAGATATGGAATTGATAGATAATATGGTAGATAGTACCAGGATCCAGAAATTCTATCAATAGTTTGTGGTGTGGTTAATTCAATGACATATTTAATATCATGTATAAATTATAATGTTTTTCATTTTTTTAAAAAGTTAGTTATATAAGTATTAGATGGGAAGGTTTGACAAAGCAATAGTTAATGTGTGTGGGGGGAATATTTGAAAGTTTTTGTGAAATACAAGTTCAATATAAATTAACATTGTGGGAGAAAGAGCTAATGACTTGGAAATATTAGTAGACTGTAAACTCTGAATGGACCCCCAGTTTGAGAAGGCTCTGTGTTGTTTTGAAGTATGATGTAATAAAAATATCACTCACAAATGAAAACACTCAGTGTATCTCATTATCTACAGGGCATACCTCTTCCATTTAGACTCTGCACTGGTCATGGTTTTCCATGAAAGTGACAAACACTTTACTGTGCACGTTTCTCTGTTTTATGTGCCGTATGTTATTAATAGTCAGAGAGTCAGACAAAGTTATCTGTGCTGCATCTTTCAAGGATACTATGTAGCTATAAATCACAGAACATCGCTCTCAAAAGAATCAAAAGTACAAGTTTTTCATCTTCCAAAAAAACTGCATATGAGAAGTGTCACAAACAATATACTTTATTGAAAAGGGAAGGGACTTATAATATAGTAAAAGTGAATTATACTTTCATAGTGCATTGGTACCCATATAATGCCCATGTGCTCAAAGGAAGCCTTGTAGCATGGCAAATGGACTACCACCATGTTGAGCATTTATGAGAGGATATGGGAAAAGAATAATGTAAGATAAAAGTAAGTATATGGGGTTGTTATCTGCACTGTTGGACAGAGTAAACACCAGATCTCTGATATCACAGAATTAATGGAATATTGAATTAACCTCAATGTGAATCAGCTTTCAGCTTTTCTTCCTCTTTTGATCTAGATCTATTATTTTATCAGTGTAGAGAGAATTCCCAGTGTGAAAACACCTTCTAGGGATGCAACTCCATAATGAGAGAATTAGAAAGTTTCTTAGAGAACTGAGAAGTTAAGTGATTTGCTCATGCTCACACAGTCACATTTTATCAGAAGCATGAAGCCAATAACCCATGACACACTGACTCCTAGACTGCCCTCTATCTGCTATGCTGTTCTGTCTCTCAACTTCAGCCTCAGGTTGCTTTAATAGAGATATAATATCTAGAAAAAGGCTTGTTATAGTCTCTCTGCACTGGTCAGACAAAACTGAGATTTGAAAATGCACTTTAAGATATGTTAGGAAGGACAAGACACACTGAAGTGTGTCCAAATGAGAGCAACCTTGATGGTCCAGGTAGAGCACTGAATGTAACTTTATAAATGATGATTGCAACAATATAAATGGGAAAAAAAAACATCAAAAGGTGGTAAAGTTCAGCTCACAGACAAAATAAAATAAAATATCCAAAGTATTCAAGTTAAACATACATTCTTCCTTTTTGATAACAAAAGACAAACTACAAAAATGAAAAATGACATGACCCATTATTTACAATCACTCAATTGGGTGGCTGTACTTTGTTTTTGTGATTGGTTGATTTTTTATAGGTATTTACTGTGTGAAATTTTTTTTATTTATAGTGACTTGATGTGTCAAAATAAAATGTATCATTATAAATTATTGAGAGTTTAGTTTGTAGTCAAAGGACTTGGGTTCAAATCCCAACTCTGCTACTTAAGTAGTTAGGTAATGATGAGAATGTCACTTAACCTTCCCCATATATAAAAGGAAGTAATTGAGCTAAATAGTTTCTAGTATATCTTCAGGTATCAAATCAATAACATAACTCTTCAGATGATCTATAATCTGTGTCTAGGATGATGAGAGAACTGGAATTTGAAAACAATGACAAATGAGGTTTAATAGAAGGAAATAGGCTATCTCAGGTGGGTGGGGGTTTATCATCACCAAAGATCTTCAGATGACACCTAGATGATCACTTATTGGACAAACGGCAGATATGGGTCCTGATCTGGATGTCTACAAAGCTCTGTTTCAACTCTGAGATTGTGAGAGAATCCATGATTCTACAATGCTTTGAAATTGAAATACCACTCTCCTTCCTAACTGTGCAGTGATAAGAAGGCTAGACTTGGAATCGGAGCCTTTAGGCTTAAATACTAATGCTTCCTGCGAGTTCTTGGAAAGTTAATCAATCTCTCTCTGCTTCACTCTCTTTACCTGGGAAATGAGGGATATGTATTTGTAACCACAAAAGGTCCCTTTAAACCCTATCATCTCTGACAACCTGCAACTTTTACAATCAACTCATAAACTGAAACTTCCAAAAATGTTTTCCAAAATACCTGCAAATTATCACAGACAACTACTATATGACATTTAAACAAGGCATCTCAAACATAATCTTGTTTCTTGAAATACTTTGGAGGTTATTAACATTGTTAACAATGAAATTTAAGTGAAAATCTGAATTCTCTCTCCCTCCAACTATTGCTGAAACAACCAAATGAGATGAAGAACATAAAATGCCTTGTAAAACATAGTACTAAGTGAATGCCAACTGTTCATAAGATGATAGAGAGCATTAAATGCAATTACCTCATTTTAGAAATGAGGAAACTGAGGCAGACAGAGATTAACTGACTTGCTTTGGGTCTGAGACAGGATTTAAACTTAGGCTTTCCTGACTCCATGGTCAGTTTATTATCCCCTGAAATACATTGTTTGTTATTACTGTTATTACTATTACTGTTATTTTTCTAGTAGTGATATCTGTGAGCAAATACCTGAAAGGTAAATAAATAGTATGGGGAAAATATCAGAATTATATCTACTTATTCCAGAATATCTGTAATTTCACTTAGAGACAGTGTAGTACACTAGATAGCATAGTGAACTTGCAACCAAAAAAACCCAGACATTGCCTTCAGGGGTTGGGAACTTCCAGCCTTGAGGCTATGTGGGGCCCTCTAGGTCCTCAAGTGCAGCCCTCTGCCTGAATCCAAACTCCACACAACAAATCCCCTTAATAAAAGGATTTGTTCTGTAAAACTTGGACTCAGTCAAAAGGAGGCATCCCAAAGACCTAGAAGACCATATGTGGCCTTGAAACCACAGGTTCCCCAACCTGGCTTAGACATTACTTGCTGGGTGATTCTGGCAAGGCTTCTAAACTCTCTGAGCCCCAGTTTCCTCATTTGCATAATGGAGAAAATAATAGTAGCCACCTCAAACAGCTGCTGTGAGAATCAAATGTGATAACACATACAAAGCACTATGGAAACCTTAAAATCTTCTATAAATGCCAATTATTATTATTGATTGGTATGGGTATGGCTATTCTCCTTAAGAAGAAGACATCTCTTCTTTAGCACATGATCATTATACATTATTATGCCCAAACATTTGTTATCTGTGACAAACATAATGGTACAGACATATGTGTGTGTCTGTGTATCATACACATACATATGAGAGAGAAAAAGAGAGAGAGAGAGAGAGACAGTCAGAGACAGACAGATAGAGAAATTGATCCTTGGATTACAGAAAATGGTCCTTTATAATGCCTATACTTGACACATTCCTACTTTCTTTGTCAAGACCTGCTACAATCAAAGGCACAACCTTTAAGAAACATAAGTCACCATCATGACACGATCAGGCATCAGTGTTTGTTGTTGACCACAGTGGGACTTCAGGTTTGGGACAGCACAGTATAGGGAGGGAAACAACAAAACAAAAATCAAACAAAAGCCACACCTGGATTTGGAATCAGAAGACCTAGCTACAAATTCTAGCTCTGTAGTCTATATAGTAACCTATGTTACCTTGAAGACATTGCTTAACCTCTATGGGACTCGGTTTCCTCATTTGTAAAGTGGAGTAGGACTAGATCATTTCTGAGGTTCTTTCTAGCTCCATGAGTCTAAGTAAATGGCAGTACATAGAAATACATTAGAAATAACCAGAATTGAGAGAAATGTTTAGAGAAAAAAAGTGAGTGTTACTAAGACTACATTTTCCTATTAAAATCAAAGAAAGTTTCTCTGGCTAAAACTGGGAAAAAATTTCTAGGCAACTAGATAGCTTAATGAATAGAGGATTGGACCTGGAGTCCAGAAGATATGTATTTAAACCCTACCTAGCTGCATGACCCTAGGTAAGTCACTTACTCCTAGGCTCAGTTTCTTCAACATGGGAATAATAAAAGCAATAACCACCCAAGGATCAGCTATTTCCAAAGTACTTTTCGAACATCAAAGGATTATATGAATGCTTGTTATTAGAGGCACCTAAATCGTTCAGTACATAGACTGCTAGACCTGGAGTCAGTAAGACCTGAGTTCAAGTCCAGCCTCAGAGACATCCTAGCTGTGTGACCCAGAGTAAGTCACTTAACCTTGGTTTACCTCTGGAGAAAGAAATGGCAAACCACTTCAGTATCCTTGCCAAGAAAACGTTACATGACCAATATTGGAGTGCTATTGTTCATAGGGTCATGAAGAGTCAGAACAACTGAACAATTTATTATTATCACTATTATCATTAATTTCCTTAGGCAAAAATAACAGGATGGGGGAAGTAATGATTTATCATGAAGAACTCAAAAGCACCAACGTTAATTTCTCTGACCCAGTTGAACTAAACGCAACAATAAGAAAACATCTACCCTATGTACAACTCAAGTGTTAGGGAGTTAATCAGTCACCAACCAATTACTAATAACCTACTATTTGCCAAGCACTAGATCCGGAGAGAAAGAAAATGTAGGTAACTTTCCATCACATTTAAAATAACATGAATTCTCTGTGTTTCCTAATTATTCTCTCTAGCATTTTAAAAACGCATACAGCACATTGAAATACAATTTATATGAACTACTTGATGTAAATATTGCTATATTACTCACCATCCATTTTTTTTTTACCAAGAGAATAAAAGGTTTCTTTCCATGGGAAAAAAAAAACCCCTCTAATACCATAACTTTTCATTGCCTGAAGGCTTAAACATTCTCAGAGACACAAACTATAGTAAGAGCAGTTTGCAAATGAAGTGGTTTGTAAATCTTAAACTGCAATTTTCTTCTAAAGAAAACAACAACAAAATGCTCTCCAAGGAGAGATGAAATTGTAAAGGTTTCTACTCGGTATTCAGATACTGCTTGGTCTGCTTTCAAAAAAAAGCAACAAAAAAAACACCCCCCTGTCCCCTAAAGCTATACCTACATCTCTACCAAGCGACAGTAAACAGCAGAATTCTGTTCCTTTATATTATTTGCCTACAACCCCACAGGAACTCAGACCAATCATTTAGCCATATGACTTATTTTCTCTGGTCCTCTACAGAGCTCATAGTTCAGAAATGCCTTCACAAATGAGAAAAAAAAAATATTGAATAAATGTGGTTACCAATAATGCATTTGTGTATTAAAGCTCTTAAAATTAAATATACTGCTGCTCATAATCGACTCTTCAGATGACTGTTTATATAAATTTGATTGTTTTATCATGCTATAAGGCAGTCAGACATTTTTTAAAAGCAGGGTAAAGGGCCTCCAAAACCACACAAATGAAATTTTGTGTTGTTAAACAAGTAAAACTAAACAGATTGGGGTGGCTAGGTGGCGCAGTGAGTAAAGCGCCGGCCCGGAGTTGGGAGGACATGAGGTCAGTTCCGGCCTCAGACAGATAACACCCACACAAAAACACTTATCCGTGTAACTTTGGGCAAGTTACTTAACCCCAATTGCCCTCCAAAAGGCAAAAAACAAACAAACAAAAAAACCTAAACAGATTTCTCTTCTGCAAGCTATAAAGTGATATGGGCAGTCCTCAGCCTCACCTATGATCTTTGAGAATGGTTGGTTGCAGAGAAATGAAGACTTATTCTCCAGAGACAAGTTGTAAGATTTCTTCTCAATGGTTCATAGCCTCAGACACCAACATATCCTGACCCTACTGGTTTCCTAAGACTGTATCAGCACAGTGTTCAGGTGTATTGATGCAAAAATATGAATATTTAGGAATACTGTCGTCTTTTGTTGTGGTTGTTCAGTTTTTTTCAGTTGTGGTTGACTTTTCACGACTGACTCCATTTGGGGTTTTCTTGTCAGAAATACTGGAGTAGTTTGCCATTTCCCTCTTCAATTCATGTTACAGGTGAGAAAACTGAAGCAAGCAGGGTTAAATGATGTGCCCAAGGTCACACAGCTAGTAAGTGACTGAGGTCCGATTTGAACTCATTGACTTCAGGACTGATGCTCTATCCCTGTGTTAGCTGCTTCTCTTCTGCTTTGTATTAGAAATAAAATCTTCTGTTCTTGAATGTCTGCCCATATTCATCTCCTGACACTCCTTTAGTATAATGGTGTGCAAGTCCAACAGAAACTGATGCCACTAAACAATACATCCCAATGGGTGCAAATTTACTCCGAAAAACACAAGTTAACATTATCCATGTCTTACCATATTTTTATTTATTTTATCAAATATTTTCCAATTACATTTTAATCTGGTCCCATTGTACTCAGGAATGTTGTGGGCCACATGTGACCCATGTGCCTTGTTTGATACCTCTATTCTAGAGCAACTTCCTTGATAATATACCTATCCTCTTAAAGTTAGATTAGGTTTTCTTGCCTTACATCTCTTCCTGATGTTAGGTTTGGGCTTCTGAAATGAATTACCAGTTATTCATTTGATTTATAAAATGAGGCCCTGTGTTTAATCCAAACCACCCTTCTTTCCACTTCTAACGCACAATGACTCTATCTTATCTATACTAGGTACCATCATGGCCTCTTCTTTCAAAATTCTGCTATCTGACCTCATCATTCAACTGAAACTGCCCTCTCTAATATTATCAATGACCTTCTCATTGCTAAATCTGTTGGCATTTTCTCAAACCTCATTCTCCTTGTGGCCTTTGCCAGCATTCTTCACCATTTCCATCTCAACCCCATCTTCCAACTGTTACTTCCCTACCTGTGTGATGTACTCCTTACTCTGCTGAATTTTCATTAAAGTCACACTTGCTATCAATGCTCCCCAAGACTCTGTTCTAGGTCCTCTTCTTTCTTCCCTCTATTCTACTTCACTTTATCTCATTATCTCATTCAATTATCATCTCCGCATAGATGATTCCCAGATCTGTATATCTATCCTAAATCTTCTGAGTTCCACTCCTGTATCCCTACTTATTGCACATTATACTTCTTAAACTGTACATGCCATAAGTATCTCAAATTTAACATGTCAAAAATACAGCTAGTCTTCTTCCCCCCCAAATCCTTATCTCTTCACAACTCTCCAACTGCTATCCCCCCAGTCATCCAGGCTCAAAACCTTGAAATTATCCCCAACTTCTTATTTACACCCATCCCACCTTTCCAATCTGATGTCAAATATTATTCATATTGTTCACATACATCTCTTCCACTCACAAAGCCTGAATTCCCTTTTAACCATTTCCCTGGATTATTACAACAGCCTTCTAATCAGTCTCCCTGATTCAGATTTCTCCTCTTTCTGATTCATTCCCCACTCAACTGCCAAACATAACTTTACTAAAGTGTATTTCTATCCATGTTGCCCCTCTACTTAATAAGCTACAGGAGGGAAAGTTAGTGTGAGAGAGGAAAGGAAATAAGAGGGAAGAAGGTAGAGAGGAAAGAAAGGGCAAGTGAAGAGAGACAGCAAAAACATGGGGGGGGGGGCGGAAACAGAAAAAAGCCTATAGCAATGAAGGGAGGAGAGGGCAACCAAGGGTAAAAAGACAGAGAGAAGAAATATCAGTTTCCATTCACTACCCCAGCTTTTAGATGGGCCCAAACTTCAATGATTTTCAATTTTCAGGAACTCAGTATTTCATCCAGATTGACTACAGTAGTAGCTAACTCCTATTCAAAATAGGCCCCCAAATTCTTCTGCCTTTCAGGAAGCTGAGCTGAGCCCCATAGTAGTGCCTTAGAAAACTCCTTTTCTTATAAGCTTTGGGCCAGCCATCCCAATAGTTTGGTTTGGCCATATAGGGAAAGGGCTTGACTGCCAGACCAAGAATCTTAGACTTTATTTGGAAGTCATTAAAGGACTACTGAAGGTGAGTCACATGGCATAGAAAGGGATGAAGACTGACACTTACAATGATTCCATTGGTAACTCTTTGCAGAGAAAACTCACCATACCAATAGAGGTTAGCACCTTTTCTTCAACTTCTAATCTTAAGAAGTTGTCTAGATCATAGAGATTAAGTGACTTGCCTAGAGTCACACAGCCAGTTATATGTCAGAAGCAAGATTTAAACCTGTCTCCCTGGCTTCAAGGCCAGCTCTCTATCTACACTACCAAGCTGCCTCTCATAATGTCAAATACCTGAGGTAAACTTTATTCATTAGACTTGCTTCTAAGTTCTATCTATGACCTGGCTAATGGAGCAGAAAACAGTCTACTTTTGCTATAGGTAGTTTAGACAACTGCTAGAGCCAGCAATAGTCTTGCCTTGGACATTAGGGTTTTCTTTCTTTGATTTATGAAGTCTTGCTCGGAAATGAAGGTCACCGTAAACTGTATTTCTTTGCAGCAAGTTCTTAGTAGTTGAATTTCAATCTACTGTGAACATCAAAAGCCTTTATCCTGATACCAATGAAACAAATACATGAAAGAGTTAAAGTAAGAGAATCATTGCAGGATAAGTTAAAAAAAACAGGGAAAAACATTCAGAATGTTACTTTTTAAATACCAAATTAAACACATCATACCACTCACAGGCTCAAAAGAGAAAAAGAATGAATTGCAATCTAGAAATGTATTATATCAGTGAGCCTGAAGAGGAGGCATGGTGAAGATGCAATCATTTTTAAGAGTATATAGACCCAAGAGCTAATGCCATTTGATAAGCATTTATTAAGTGCCTACTATGAGCTAGGTACTGATGGATAGACCAAGACAAAAAGAGTAAAAGTCACCAGGCATGGTTGCAGAATTCTTTAATCTAAGCCACTGTGGGAGGCTAAGGCTGATGAATTTTGTTTAAAGTTGGGAGTTTTCATCTGCAGTAGGGCTAAAATAAACTGGTGTCTGCATTAAGTCAGGCACAGACAGGGTAAGGCCCTGGGACTGTGTGTGTGTGTGTGTGGGGGGGGGGAACAATCATGATGTCTCAGGTCTAAATCAAAGCATCAGTGCTAATCGGCAGCAGAACTGGAACCATGAGTAGCAGCTGAACTTCCAGACTGGTTAAGATAGGGAGGCTCAGTCTCAAAAAGAAAAAAAAACAACAACACTGTCCTCAAAGAGTTTAAATTCCATTGTTGCTTTAAATAGGTAAAATTACATCGCAAGTTGAATAGAAATACTTTTTCTCTAGATCTCCCTTTTCTTCGTATTAACCAGACACATATTCACTAATATCCATAAACATTCTTTTTCTCTCCTTTCCTGTTTATTAAGTTCACTATTAAATTCACTTAACATTTTTTAACTTGGGCCAGATACTTGTGTAATGGAAATAACATGCTCTGTGGTGGTGACTCTCAGTTGGAAGCATCATCTGCAAGAAATGGGGTCTAACAGTGTCAAGGATAGAAACTGAAATATTTGAACTGTGAAAAGTACCAAATGAAAAAGCAATACAAATAAATAAAATAAAAATACTGGGGTGTGGTGGGAATAGTTCCTATACAAGAGAAGGGGGAAAAATATTATCTTGTTGAATCTGACATCTGAAATGACATTGAAAATAAGAATGCAAATACAGAAAAAAGGATTCAGTTGTATAAATATACAGTGCTACATTATATGTCTAAACTAAAAAAATGTGCTGTAATGTGATGACCCAGTTTTTTAAAAAACCTCAGTAAAAAGTGATTATTCATTGATGGGGAATAAGTGAACAAATTTTGGTATGTGAATATGGAGTGTCACCACATAACTTGGCACAAAGTCAGTGCTTAATAAACGTTCATTGATTGGGATATTATCATACAATTGCAAAGGTTGAACATAGAAAATACAAAGATATATCTGTACTGATACAGGATAAAGTAGGGAGAACTAAGAAAGCAATAGACACAATAAGCATAATAATGAAAGTAACCATGATATTGAGAGAAAAGCACTGAACTGGGAGTCAGAAGACTTTGATTTATTTCCTGACTCTGTCACTTACTACATGTATGACTTTAGGCAATTCACTTTACTTTCTTTGGGTGACAGTTTCCTCACTGGAAAACATGGGGTTGGATTACTAGACATGTAGGGTCCCAGACAGCTCTAAATTTGTGACCATAAGAACTTAGGGGAGCTAGGTGAAGGATTGTGTAGGGGGCTGGTCTTATAGTTAAGAAGGTATGAGTTTAAATCTGCCTGCAGACATTTCCTAGTTGTATGACCTTGGGCAAGTCACTTGCCTGTGTCTGCTTCTGTTTCCTGATCGTAAGGATAGTATCTGCCTCCCAGAATTGTTGTGAGGATCAAATGATATATTTTTTAAAAGCTCTAGCACTGTGCCTGGTACACAGTAGGTGCTTAATCAATACTTGTTTGTTTCCTTCCTTCCTATAAAAACAACATTGAAAGGCAATATAATAATTAATGTTGACTTCAGAGGCATGGTGAATGAACATATCCACCTTGTCTACAAAGAGAGGAATATGGGCAAGAATTGAGGCTAGACATCACCAATGGGCAGTTTGTTCTGCTTAAACATACTTTTTTTTGGTCATATAATATGGCTCTTTATGGGAAGAGTGTATTGATAAGTTAAAGATATTCCTTTAAAATTCTGCAAAGCATTTTTTTTTTTGCTTTGTGGAGGGCAATTGGGGTTAAGTGACTTGCCCAAGGTCACACGGCTAGTTTTTTTTTTTGGTGTGCGTGTGTTGTGTCTGAGTCTGGATTTGAACTCAGGTCCTCCTGACTCCAGAGCCAGTGCTCTATTCACTGTGCCACCTAGCTGCCCCTTTAAATTTTTCTTTTTTCTTTTTCTTTGTGGAGAGTGGGAAGGCAGGACAATTGGGGTTAAGTGACTTGCCCAAGGTCACATGTCTAGTTTTTTGTGTTAAATTGGATTTTTAAAGAAAAGAAATATGAAGGTTAGAATTGAGACACTTTGGCAATGATTTATCAACTAATCCGGGTGCAACAAACATAAAAGAGACTTCTGAGAATTTTCTACTAAGCAAAAATAGTCAAAACTATAAGAACCAGGGGGCAACTCTGTAGTGCAGTGGATAGAATAGTTGGCCTGGAGTCAGAAAGACTCATCTTTGTGAGTTCAAATCTGGCCTCAGTCACTTACAAACCATGTGACCCTGGACAAATCACAAAAGCCTTTTTTTTCCTCAGTTTCCTCATCTGTAAAATGAGCTGGAGAAAGAAATGGCAAACTACTCCAAGAAAACCCCAAATGGAGTCATGAAAAGTCAGACATAGCTGAAATGACTAAAAAACAAAATGAGACTGATGTAGCAGAAAGAACAATAGTTTTAAGAGCCAAAAGATTTCAAGTCAAAAGATTTTTGAATCAATACTCTCTGTGTGATGATGAGCAAGGCACATAACCTTCTCAGACATCATTTTCTTTATATGCAAGATGAAGGAATTGGACTAGTTGGCCTTGATCCCTAAGAACTTTAAATTTATGAGTGTGTGTGCATGTGTATGTGTGTGTGTGTGAGTGTGTGTGTAAGATGACAGTGAGACATGGTCAAGTGCCTGGGGCTGATTTGATGTAGAAGTTAACTCTCATTTTTCATTGCATATTAATATGAAACCAAAGAAAGTTGTTAAATTTCAAGCACTTAGCAGTTACTGTCTTTTCAATCTTAAAACTACAAGTTTTCTAAAGTAAACTTGACTTCATAAACATTATTTCAATTCCTAATAACACATTTGAATTATAAGTCAGTCTATGGAAAATGTGGAAAGCATTGAGGCTCTGACACTCATAATCTCTCCTCTGAATGTCATTGTTAGATAATTCAAGGAACACGCAACATCCAGGAAATGAAGCTAGTTGCTGCCCATTCACTTGATAGACCCAAACTGAAGTCCTGCTAAAACTATTATCAGCTTCCATGGACCTGGCTCTGCAAAATCAGCAGTGAATACTTCAATGGCAATCCAAATTAAAATTAATTATTTTGCCTACATTTTCAGTGGCACAGTTTCACAGGTCCACTGTGGATAACAACAAAAATCTTCCCTTTGCAGGCAACTTTGGGAAAGTGGCATAGTGCTGTCCATTTGCCATGTTAGGACTTGGGCTCAAATTCCTCTTACAGTTTTTACTATTTGGTGATCTTGAAGTTTGAGCCACTTAAACTCTCCAGGCCTCAATTTTCTCATCTATAAAATGAACACATTGTACTAGATGATCTTTATTCTTTCCAACTCTAAATCTTTTTTAAAACTTATTTGTTTTTAGTTTTTATCCCCTTTTCTCCCATCTTCCCTCCCCAAGACATCATGCAATATGATATAGACTCTACATATGCATTCATATTAAACATATTTTCACATTAGTCCTGTTGTAAAGAATAAGAGCCAATAGGAAGAACCTAAAGAAAGAAAAAAAAAACAGAACAAAAAAAGAGAGCAAATAGTATGCTTTGATCTGCATTCAGACTCCATATTTCTTTCTCTGGATGTGGATGGCATTTTCCATCATGAGTCTTTTGATGTGGTCTTAGATCCTTGCATTGCTGAGAAGAGTTAAGTCTATCAAAGTTAGTTTTCACACACTGTGGCTGTTACTGTATACAATGCTTTCCTGGTTCTGATCACTTTACTCAGTATCAGTTCATATACGTCTTTCCAGGTTTTCTGGAATACCACTTGTTCATCATTCACATACCACAACTTGTTCAGTCATTACCCAGTTGATGGGCATCCACTCAATTTCCAATTCTTGGTCACCACAAAAAGAACTGCTATAAATATTTTGGTACATGTGGGTCCTTTTCCCATTGTTATGATATCTTTGTGATATAGCCCTAGAAGTGGTATTGCTGGGTCAAATGGTATGCACATTTTTACAGCCCTTTGGGTATATCTTGCTGTCCAGAAATATTGGATCATTTCACAACTCCACCAACAATGAATCAGAATTACAGTTTTCCCATATCTTCTCCAAAATTTATCATTTACCTGTTTTATCATGTTTGCCAATCTGATAGGTGTGATGTGACACCTCAGAGCCCAACTCTAAATTTATCATGAATGAAGAGGCTTCAGTAAAAAAAATGCATGATGGGGAAGAATAACTCAATATAAAGAGAATATTCACAAAAAAAAAACACAAGCTGCCTCCATGTATTAATCATGGTCAACCTAACTGGGCATGTAAGTATAACTTTAGTATCTTGAAATAAAAAAATCTGCATTTCAGAGTGACTGAGCACATAGTAGAAAATGACTCGAATTTGGAATCAGAAAACCTAAGTTCAAACCCCAGCTTAGTCATATATTAACTACTACTTCCTTGAGAAAAGACTTCTTTCTGAGATTCATCTTCATCTACAAAATGAGGGAGACAAGTTTTCTTCCTTCTCAATATGGGTCTAACTCTAGTAGTTCTCCAGGTAATTTAAATCTGATATTAGAATAAAATGAGGCACTTATAGACCATTCAACATCTCACAAAAGGATACTCATTAATTCATAGTAGGGGAAAGAAACTCAACAAGATAATGCATTGATGACACATTAAGCTGATTCAGCTGAGCAAAGATTCTCTGTCAACTAGTTTGCCAAGTGTATGTAATGGAGTTCCTGTGGTAGAGACTAATGAAAATTATAATAACTGCACTTAGCATTTATATAGTGCCTATTAAATGTGCCAGGTACTAAGAAATTTACAAATATATATCTTATTTGATTCTCATAACAACCCTGGGAGATGCTATTTTTGACCTCAATTTACAGATAAGGAAATTAAGGCAAGCAGAGGTCAAGTGACTTGCCTAAGGTCACACAGTTGTTAAGGGTCTGAAGCCATATTTGAACTCAAATATTCCTGAGTCCAGGTCCAGCATTCTATTCATTGTACCATGCACCATTTCAAAGGAAATGGTGTCAATAGTTTGATCTAATAAAGCCTCAAAGATGGTTTGAATACCTTTAAAAATCAACTAGCTTTATCTACATGGGGGAAAAGTTAGTATTGCACTATCACAGTAGAAGAGGCAGAACAATTCTCAACAAATCTCAACCATTCCTAAATGAGAAAAAAAGACATTGTGCTGGTGAACTTATTTTTTCTTCTTTTTCTGTAATATTCAGTACTGAAAAATGATACACAAAAAGTTTACTGGGATAAAGTTTACTATCATTTATGAGTAATACAACCCAAGAGTTCATTAATTTTTGAACTGTGACTCACTCTAACAGGGCCTTTGGAGTAATATTGAAAAAATTTTAAGGGACAGAAATGAACTGTTTCATAGAAAATTCAAAGCAAAGTACAAGAGAATTCATTGTAGAGAATTAACTAGTTCTCCTAGAATGAAGTCTGACTGTTTTGGTGGGCTTTTTACTTTCTAATTTGATAGTACAAACTTAGCCCAGATAAATTCCCATTCTATTCACTTTTCTTCCTTCAAAACTTAGGGTGCCTTTCAAAAATGTTTATAATTTCTCCCAGTATTTCAAGAAGAAATGAATTTTTTTTCTCAATTGAATAATACATTAGACATCCTCTGAATCATTTTAAGCATGAGAAGAGTTGTATTTGTTACTTTTCACAAGATAATAACAGGAAATGATATTTAATAAGACATCTTTTATATAAAAGATTGAATAAAGTCAATGAACACTAAATGATTTTGACATTTTGTACTTTAACTTGCAAATATAATTGGAAATTTTAATTCACCTAATCTGAAAAACTGTCTTGACTAAGGTGATTTCATTATTTTTTTTGTATGGCTATGATAACAGACAACAAACTCACACAGGGAGATTAATAGCTTTATGCTGTTATTTTATCTAGGGAGCTGTAACTGATGTAAATTCTTGACCTCTGCAATAAAATCTAGGCCACCTGGCCTTCACTTCTACCTAGACACAATGGTAGACCTGTACAACTTGGCAGTAGGTAAAGGCCAAAATTAAAATAGGCAAAACTTCTTCAGGCCACAGATAGGGTTAGAATAGAGACAGACTGATGATAGTCTATTGCCACAGGACACATTACAAAAAGGAGAGTGCAGAGTGGCAACCCTACATTTTTTGCCAGTCACCCAAAATCCTCTGGTGGGTCACATGTTGTGCAAGCCTGCACAATGGAGTACTAGGATGCCAGTTCTGTCACAAAGCTGGCAGAAATAGCCTGATGTCTTGGAATTTTTTCTTCAACTTCCTGCGTAATCAGCAACCTACATGTTAAGTTCCTGATGCATTTTTTTTGGGGGGACACAAGAGACACTTCCCATAAACACTAAAACTAATCTCTTTCTACAAAGCACAGTCATCAAAAACAGCAAATCAACAAAGCAAGGAAGGCTATGGCCTTTAAATTTGACAGTATAATGTAATTCTGTCCATCATCTTTCACCAGTTTCATTGCATCTCAGTGTTTCTTTTATTTTTGTAACTGTTGAGTACATCATTCTTTTAACCCAGCTTCACATCTGTAGAATTCTTACATTTGTTGTACTTATAATAAAGTAATTACATTCAAGTGCCGTAGATGGTTCAAATATTATTTATTCAATATCTCCATATGTCCTTTATTTTCTTTTTGTTATAACTTTACAAGATAGAATTATTTCACAAGCAACACACACATGCACACAAACTTTCAAGGCAGGTCATCTTCATAAAATAAAAATGGCAATTCAAAACTTACATCTTGATAGTATGAAGACTAATGAAGGTCATTTGTAAAGCGTGATCAAATTGATCTTGAATCTCTTTATTTGACAAACATATAAGTGCCTCTTAGATGATATAAATGGACCACGGGGCCTGGAGTCAGGAAAACCCGAGTTAACATGCAATCTCAGATACTCCCTAGCTATGTGACCCTTGGAAGGACACCACTGTTTGCCTCAGTTTTCTCATCTCTAAAAATGGAGACTAATATTAACTATTCCCCAGGGTTGTTGTGAGGATCAAATGAGAAAATAATTATGAACTACTTAGTACAGTGCCTGGTGCATAGCAAGCATTACAGAAATGTGTTTGATATTATCATTATCATTACTATTATTATCCTATGAACAGATTAATATGGTTAGTACCCTTGTAATTTCCTTTTATTTTGGCCAGAACTATGATTTCATAGGTATAAAAAGTTGGTAAGGAATATCTACCAATGGCAAATCAGAAACTTTTCTTCACTATACAGGTCCAGAGATTTGCCTGGGAACTAGGTGTTTAAGTAATTTCCTGACTGTCTCCCAGTCAGGATGAAGCACAGGGAAGAACTGAATTCTGGTCTGTAGGCTAGCTCCTAAATCATAATATCAGGCTGCAACTTTCATGAAAATTACCAGCATGAGAAATGACACAGTCCTTGCCTCTATAGAGCATAAGATCTAGCATGTGTTTATGCATACAAATATTTAAATACTGAAGTTCATTGTGAGATCCAATGTGTCAGGGGCAAATGAATATGTCAAGACAAAATTCTTTGAGAAAATCTAAGGAGGGAAGAGATTGCTTCAGGTGGGAATCAGGAAATGTTTCATAGAAGAGAAAGCACCAGAGCTAGACTTTGAAGAAAGAGAAGGATTTCAGCTGGCAACAATGAAAAGGACATACATGTCAGGCAGGGTGGCAGACTTCATGAAGCTGTGAGGTGTGCATTCTAGGACACACATGTCTGGCAGGGTGGCAGATTGTGTGAAGCCATGAG
>NW_027185601.1:2396836-2470735 GCF_028583685.1 Petaurus breviceps papuanus | reverse complement strand
GCATTACAGGACATACATGTCAGGCAGGGTGACAGACTGTATGAAGCTTTGAGGTGTACATTATAGGACAAGATCAAAGAACAGTTGGTAGTCCATATGACAGGAGCATGAAGTACATGAAGGGGGGGGTAGTGAAAATAAAAGCCCCAAATAAAAGCTGGAACAAATCTGTGAAAGGTCTTAAATAAGAAGATAAAGTTTATAGGTCATTCTACAAGGAATAGGGAGTTACTAAGGGTTTTTGAGCAGAGAAGTTTCATAAACCATGACAGGACTCACTTACTCAATTTACTTAATTGTTCCTAAGTAGTTTCAGACAGTAAGAGCCTAAATATGAACTGAAAGACTCCTTTTGTGCTTGTGTTTTCTACAAGCTGGTTTGTTCTAAGTATCAATGATGTTATTGTTAAAGAGTTAGTTAAAAGATAAAAATGGAAGAAAACTTCACTGCCTAATTAACTGTTAGAGCTGTAGAAACCCTTAGAATCAACTTTGGAAAGGGTTACTTTTAAGGTAAGAAAGACTCATTTCTTACCAGCAACCATACCAAGAATATCATTTGTTTTTTGATGGTGTCAATAGTGTCTGCACAAGGAATCCCCTAGGGATGTCAGATCTGATGTTCTGGTCTAATTATAATTGGTATAATTTTATCTTGCTCAGCTAAATTCCCCAGGCAGTTTTATCTACATTTCCTCTTTAACATCTCTACCTTAAATTTATCTTCTATTCCAAATCTTGTTAGGAGCTTGCTGGGAACTACAAGCATTGTAAACAACTTCTTGATTTGACAGCAAATGTAGGAACAATGCCATAAGTTGGTTAAATGACTCCTGAAAATCCCAGGATTTCATCCTTCAGGCTGATGACAGACATACAGAATCTGTAACATAATTTTTAAAGGACAAGAGATCCTTCTGGGTAAAAGACACTTTTTTCCCCAGAAAATATTCTGATAATGTATTTGCATATACTCTTTCTTTTGCATTCAATTTATATGTATGCCCTTAAGATATTACAGACAATAAAGGAGGGGTTACTGGAGCTGGACAAGTAAAGTTAAATTACACCCAGGAAGGGAAAAATAGAATCACATAGTCAACTAAAAAGACAACAGAACTGTTTGGACTTTTCAATGTGGGTAGCTGAATAGGTGGACGATGGAGCTCTCAGAAAAAGAGGTCTTAATAATTTTTTTTTGGTGATGGCTGCATGTACTAATGGATTGACATGTGACTTTGTCAAACAATGACAAATGATAGCACAGCACTTGACTAGGATTAGCTCACAAGTGAACCAGGAGGGTAATGCAAAATTTGGAATCTTGACCTGTAAGGTCAGTATAGAGAACTATTCTCAAGATCCCAGTAATCATTGCTTGACTGCTTGAAGAGGTATGTATGAATATCCCACAACAGAATTCAGTGGAGGTAATTCATCAAATGACAATGCAGGGTTGTGTGATACAATATGAGAAGCAGACAAAGAATGAATGAAATGGCTCAGTCTTGATCTTGATTTGAACATGAGTTATCTTATAGGAGATGGACTGTTTGATCCTATACAACAGTGGTGCTAAACCAAAAAAATATATATATATATATCATATATATGATATATATATATATCCATGTGGACTACACGCTGATTTAGAAAACCATAGATTAACATCATCTATTCTGTACTGTATTTTTCTTTATTTTGTTAAATATTTCCCAATCACATTTTAATTTGCTTCTTCCTGCACTAGGAAGTTTTGCTGGAATCAGGTAGAACAGACAAGGAGTTTACCATTTACATTTCTGCTAGTTAGTTGGTATGTTGTAGTGGGGATTTTTTTGGGGGGGGGGAATATAGGTTAGACTATAAGGCATCAAAAGTACTTTACAACTTTAATATTCTGTGAATTTGTTTATGGAGAAGTAGTGTATATGGATCTATTGTCGCCTGGCAGAATTTATGTTCCAGGGTCTGTGTAAAAGGATTTGGTAATTGTGCCGTCAGTGTGCTTAGACTTATGGCACAGATGAATTTAACACTAGCTACAGGGGATCTTCTTGGCCCAGAAAATATGTGTAAAATCACATATACACATAAATAAATATATGCATACACACAAAAAGTATTCATATGCCTATGTATAGAGAACTGAGGGTCATTATTAGAACTTAATTTGTAGATCCACCTTAGATATATCCAAAATTGTTCTTGTAGTTTAATTTATATATGTCCCCTAAAGCCCTTTATATTATTGCAACCAGGAAAACTACATAAACCTATATTATTTACATGTCATCTCATCTTTGAAACTCAAAGTTCCCTGAAAGCAGGGAATGTCTTCTTTTTGTCTTTGTATCCCCAATGTTTGGCATATAATTAGCAATTAATAAACTACTGTTAGTTGGCTTATTGTCTGCCACTCAAGGAATGGACAGGGACACTATAATAGAGTACCCTGCAGAAGTCACAGTCAAAGAATGGATAAAGACTTGGTGCTTATGGGCACACCATCTGAAAATTGACTAAACATGGCAGAGTAGGCAAAGACACTGGGAATAGAGAAATGGCCAGGAGAATACTGACTACTCACCTAAAGAAGCTGAGGCCATACCCAGATACCTAGGGACACTACTGCTGAAGGAAGAGATTAACTCAGATTTTGCCTGCTTATTCCCTTAGGAAGGGGAGAGATTATTATTTTTTTAATTTAAAAACAATAGCAACAGGGTCCAGGCAATATAGTAGTAGAGCATTGTATCTTAAATCAGAAAGGTCTGAGTTCAAAGCCTGTCTCATTCTAGTTGTTTGCTCCTGGGTAAGACATTTATCCTTCTGTGCCTCACTTTCCTCATCTCTAAATTGGGGAAAAATAGTACCTCCCTGGGTTTGTAGTGAGGACCAAAAGAGAATGCGTTCAAAGTGCATGCTGTGGAAACCTTAAAGCATAATATGAATGGTATTATTGAAGACTTTAATTTCTACAACACATTCACAAATATATCCCTCTTCCTTTTTGATCCAGTGAACCATTTCTTGTATCAGATATTTAAAGAGAAAGAAGAAAAAAAGGGTGTTGGCAAAACCACCCACATTTCAAGCATGTTTGACATTTCATGCAACATTCTGATTCCATTATCCTCCACCTGGGCAAGAAATAGACCCAAGTATATTTTCTCAACTCTTCTCTGGGGTTATGCTTGGTTATTATAATTAAGCAACTCTTGCTTCATTTATTTTTCCTTTTGTTTACATTGCTGAAGTAATTGAATGCAGCTTACTTCACTTTTCATCCCATCACATAAATTTTCTCATTCACTTCAGCATTTCATATTAATCATTTCTTTTTGATTAGTCCCATTTTAGTCAAGTATGTGCATTTGTTCCCAGATGTTTGATTCCATGAAATGTGATTCTATGAATATATTAAATAATATACCTACCAGTGGAATTACTGGAGTAAAAGGGAATGGATATTTTTAGTTGCTTTTGCCAGCCTAACTTTCAACAGAGACTGCAAACTGGAACTTACTCCCTTGATTGCCAGAGTATAGGTGAATGTGAGGTGGACCTCTGGGAAAGAGTGCATTCATGAAGTAAGTATACCTAAATCATTAGAATATTCTGATATCACAGGAAAATCTGACATCCTCCTCCTGTAAATTTGAGGGTATTAAAAGGGATACAGCAGGAAATATTTTTGGTAGGATAAAATAGAATCTGAACAGATATAATGTGACTTCAAAAACTGTAATTCTTTCTATAGGTAGATGTTCAGTCTTAGAAAAAAGAAGACTTGGGATGGAATCCTATGTCTGACATAGACCATCTGTGTATTCACTAGCAAGTCACACAAATTCTTAGTATCAAAAACAACTCTCTAAAACCATAAATTACAGAAGAATTGTTTAGCAGCATTGTTAGAAAGTTTACACATTATGGAAATTCTTGACTTCGGTAAAATCATAATTCTGTGATGCACACACAAATTTTAATATATGCAATATTTCTAAAGTGCCCTTTCTCCTAGGTTCAGAGTATTTCTGTGGTGTGGAACACAAGTGGCTTAAATTGAGTGCAATTAATGGGAACAGACCATCAAATTCTGGGGGCAAAATTAATAGCCACAGTGGCCTTTTGAGTTTAACCTAATCTAAACTACAACTTTGCTATGATTACACTAAAGATTCCCAATCTTTGAAAAATTCAGATTTCATGGACATCCTCAAGTGCAAGGTAATAAGCATATACTTTAAGCAGGTTTTTTCTGGAGCTGCACTTTTGCCCCCTTATTAGAAAAAATACAGCTATACCATCTTTCTCAATGAGGTTCTTAATACCATCCAAGGGAGGTTAATTTCAGCATATTTTTGATCAACATTTGTTTTTATGCCTTCAGCATCCCTTATGGGTAGAAAATTCCTACCACCACAACTTATACAGTCATAACTCTCTACACAAAGAGAATGTGTTCCAACAACAGTGTTTGTTTGCAGAGTCTGTGTAATGGAATCCTAATAAAGCTGCTCCTGGCCCCAATTTTCTAACATTTATGGGCCTCACTGAACAGCAGGCATATCCTGATTTAACCATACAATCTGACTTTAAACACACCAAAGGCCCCCAGACTTGATCATAGGGCTCAATAGCAGGTGCACTGCTCCTACCCAACTGCTGCCTTCCCCCCCCCCACAGCTCAATATCCTAAATTCCTTATATATGCCTCAATGCCTCACTAAAACAGCAAGTGTATCTAAGAATTCATGCCCCACCAGAATATGAGGCATGCCCTTGTGATGAAATCATAGCTACTGCCTCTAGCTAGTGTTCTTGTACTCAAACACAACCACAACCACATCCATCAGACACGGCCAGTAGGAACTCATGGTAGAATGGAAGCTCCCTGAAAGCAGGGATTAGTTTGGTTTCACTACTGTATCCTAAATTCTTGACATATAGGAGGTGCTTAATTATTACTTGTATAATGATTCATGTCATTAATTACTAACAAAAGTAGAAACAGTTTTAAGGTAAAACAAATTACAAATAGTAATGATTACAGGAGAGAAGAAAGGGATTGGAGCTTAGCTCCTGGAGTTAAAGGCAAAAAGATCTACTATCATGGTCTTCATCATTAATGACAACTGCTATTTATACAGTATTTTTTAGTCTTGTGACACATTTCACATACATGATCTCAGTTAATTCTGACAATGATCCTATAAATTAACTCCTACAGGAATGATGTGTTCTATTTTTGACATTAGGAAATTGAAACTGAGAAAGGATAAGTGATGTGTCCAGGTTCAAAGCACTAATATCTAAGATAGAATTTGAACCCAAATCTTACTGACTTTCCAAGTTCAGTATCTTTTCCAATATACCATGGAAGGGATGCAGGTTAAGAGTATGGGGTTAGGGACCTTATTGAATAGGAAGGGTTGGTTGAGTTCCAGGTATTGGAGTAAGTCAATTAGATGGTAAGTTTCTTAACAGCAAGAATTGTTGCCTCATTGGTTTCAAGGGGACCAAGGGGGGGGGGGTGGAAGTCAGAGCAGGAACCTGAAAAGAAGGAGGGATTCTCAGCCAAGAAAGGAAGAAGGCTCAGAAAGCAGGACCTGGGGATTAAGAAAACAAACTTAACTGACTTAATCATTCTGACCTGAGTCCTTATTGTTTACCTTGGTTGTACTCTAAGAGGAATTTTTTTGCCCCCCACAACTGCATATGGCTAAGTAGAAATATTACCATGGAGCCCTATGACTCACTTCAACCCTACTTTGCATGATTTATGAGGAATGCTTTGAAACACCTAGGCAACTTTCTTTTAGAGGAGTTTCATCCCCAGAGGGTATCCTAGCTGAGACATTTCTGTACTTTTTATGGGCATCCAGGTGGGTGCTCAGCAGCGCTAATGATATAGAGAACTGAACATTATTATTAATATTTGCAGACACTGGGAAAATATTTGCTTTTGGTGATTTTATTTTTCCACTTCATTTCAGTTCCTGTGTTGATCTTATAAAGCAATCTCTTAGGGGAAAAAAGGCATTATGCAAATTTAGTTTAGCACCGAGTGATGCCTTATATTATATCACGTCATTAGGCACCAACCTACTATGTCTCATGAGTTCTTAAAAAAAAAATTTATTTCTTCTCTCCTTCCCCTCCCCAAGAAGAGATCTATTGTCAATCTAAAGCCAATTTAGTACAAGTGTTTTTAGAGTTAATTGTGCTACTCACTAGTCATTGTCATTTATATCATTCCTTTCTTATCACTTTACTTTAAAGAGTGACATTAATCCCTTTAAAATCAGCTGTAGGGTAAAGTTCTGTGCCATAAACAGGCCTCGTACCTCCATTGTTTGTAGCAATTTTATATTGATGATAATAACACAGTTATTTATCTGATTGGTTTCCTTCATGACATTGGAATCTATTCTCATCTGAAAGCTTTTTGAGTGTAACTTGTTTAATAGTCCATGGAAGTTTTGCTGAATAGAGGTTTTCTCAGCTTCCAAATCATTTCCAAATCAAATGAGAAACTTTAATATGGAGAAAGTACAAAGGTCATTGGAATAAAGAAGATGATGCCTGGACAAGTTGAAACACCATTACCCTAGATTCCTGTAGGGGCAAGTTTCTTGAGACAATATGACAAGAATCTTTGTCACCATCCCTGTACTTCAGGAAACTGGAGAAAAGGTTGAAGATTTAGTAGTATAACTGGAGGCTATGTTTTCTACAGTATCACAGATTTTTCTTTTCTCACTTTAAAGAAAATTCTGTTTCTTCAAAGACTTTAGAAATTCAATTTTCTGTGTGAGATAATATAATATCATATATATATATATTTTATATCATAGGATTGGAAGGAACTTTAGGAAGTTATATCCATTTCTCTTTGCACAGGGAAGAGTCTGTGGACACTAACCTGGAGAACTGTTTGCCTTGTTCTTTAAAAATCTTCAGATAACATCCCACCTAAATCCTTTATACTGTAACTGAAACCCATTTTCATCTTCTGCTTTCTATGGAAATAGCAAGCATTGAATTTCCATCACAACTTAGGCCCTTCTCATCCCAGTCTTGTGAATGTATAACTTCACTGTCTTTACTCTCTTCAGACCTTTTTTCATCTTTTGTAGTTCTCTGAACTAGCTCTTGTGAAAATCACTTAAATTTCTTCCTCCACAGGCTGTCTACACAAGTGAAATATACTGCATCATAGGGAGAAGGAGAGGGAAATAGAAATGGGATCTGTGGTTTCACTGACATTGAGAACTCATGGGTGAGGAATCTGTCTCTAATAATGAAAGTCAGAATTATTTTCTTTTTTTTTTAAACATAGTCTTAGAGAGAGGCCACAAGTACTGAGAAGGTTGAATGACTTGCTCAGGGTTGCACTGTAAATATTTGTCAGAGGCAGGATTTGGTCCGAGGTCTTCCTGACTTTTAGATAAACTATCCACCAAGTCATATTGTCTCTTTGGACATAAATGTATATCAAAAAAATCCTACATATCAACAGCTATGTGTGTATATTTGTATGTGTGTGTGTGATATAATTATTGTGATATATTAGACTCCAAATATGATATACAACACTCTAAGATATTACTGGTTCTGAATATCATAAGCTTTGTGGCTTGAACTTGTTTCAATTTCCCAGAGCAATATATGTGATTTCTTCAACAAAACTACTTGTATTTATCTTGCTGTCTTGGTCTGAGACAAATTTTACCATTAAGTTTGCAGTCTCTATCACTTTGATCCCCTGCTATCCAAATCTTTATTTTTTTTTTCACAAAGTTATATTTGTCTGAACAATAAGCTGTATTCTATCCCTGAGGAGTAGTTAGGCTATGAATAACATCAAGGACTGGAAGATTACAGGTGTATACACGTAAATGTTTAACAAGCAGCTTCCAGAAAAAAAAAAAACACAAAAGACACACTTAAATTTAATCTCCATTATTAACATTTTCTTTATGGCTCTTTTAAATCAAGATAATCAACAAAACAATTAACTGAGCCCTTGACTCAGAGAATTTGCTGATTTCCAAGATCTAAATGCTCATGCTGAACTTTTTTTTTTTTTAATCAGACAATTCAGGACATTTCTGAGATTGTGGTATTATTGTACAGGTAGCATGGAGTAGTTGAAAGACAGCAAGGTTTGTAGTTAGGGACTGCAATCATGATTCTTCCACTTATTTGCCATCTGACTATGAGGAACTCAGAGCAGTTAGGTGACTCAGTGGCATTTTGCTTGGACTCAGAAAGACTCAACTTCCCAGGTCTCAGACACTAGCAGTGTAAAACTGGGCAAGTCATTTAACGCTGTTTGGCTCAGTTTCTTTACCTCTAGATGAGAATTCTTATGTAAATGAGAAAAAAAATGGTAAAGCACTTCAACATCTTTGCCAAGAAAACTCCTTAGGTCATGAAGAGTTATATACGACAACAAGAAAGAAAGAAAAAGTCCTTTCTCTGAGGGTCAGTTTCCTCATCTAAAAAATGGCAGTAGGATAATTGCAGTGCTTCCCCTAGAGCTGGTCACAAAGAAATATAATAAGTAAGGGGCTGCTAGGTGGGGCAGTGAATAGAGCACCGGCCCTGAAGTCAGGAGAACCTGAGTTTAAATCTGGCCTCAGACACTTGACACACTTACTAGCCATGTGACTTTGGGCAAGTCACAACCCCAAATGTCCTCCAAAAAAAAAAGAAATATAATAATTAAACTGTAAAAAACAAAACAAAACAAAACTGCATACATTAGTTTTTATGGTAACCTACATAATTTTTAGTCACATTTCTCCCAAATCCATCTTTTCTCTTCTTATGTCTGAGGAGTTAATTTATTCTTTCTGTGTAAATTATCTTACATTTTCACATAAGCAATATAAAAAAAAGTTTAACTTTTTTCCTGCTTCTGTTATTTGTTAAAATGCTATAAAATGTAAGCTGAAGGTCTTCATCTAATGTATGATTTTTGTTAAAAAATTTTATGAATACATAGTCACTTTTGAATTTTAACTCAGATCCTTCAATCATGCTTCTAAGATGTCTCTAGCCTTCCTCTAACTGATACCACCTAACACTATTTTATCCACCATTTCATAAATTGCCCAGCTTTTCCATAATCTTCTCTCCTGGCTCCACTCCTGACTGTGGTTTTTAACCTCCTCCCTAACAACTTCACCCTCTTCTCTCCCCACTTTCCATTTCCTTTTAATATGCTGTCATCCCCAATTAGAATGCAAGCTCATTAAGGGAAGGGATTGCCTTTTTTAGTTATCTTTATATTTCCTGTGCTTAGCAAAGTGCCTTGTACAGAGTAAGCATTTATAAATGCTTTACATAACTGCACAGAATATCCCAAAGGACTTAGTGTACTTTTAAATTATTGAAGTTACTGAATCTTAAAACTGCACTGAGGTTTTTGGGATACCCCATAAATCAGAGTTGGCTAGTAAACACCTATTCTGCTCAATAATTTGCTTTGCTGACATCTCAAGATTGTTTTATTTATTTTTTAATTTCATGAAACTTGAAAATGAAAAGTGATATCTCCCTCCTTGACATTAAAAGACACAAAAAATACTTGAGTCTTCAAGAAAGTTTTGAGGGAGGATAGTTTTGGTAAATGCAGCTAGGTGGCAGAGTGCCTCGGAGCACTGGGCCTGGAGTCAGGAAGACTCATCTCACCAAGTTCAAATCTGACCTCAGATACTTACTAGCTGGTTGATCCAGGGGGAAGTCCCTTAACCCTATTTGCCTCAGTCTCCACATCTGTAAAATGAGCTGGAGAAGGAAATGCCAAACCATTCCAGTATCTTTGCTAAGAAAATCCCAAAAGGAATTATGAAGGGTTGGACACAGCTGAAACAAGTGAACAACAATAGCCTTATTGAGGGGGACACTTTGCATGGGCCACCAAAGCCAGGGTTATTTATCCTCAAACTGATTAGTCTATAAACGTTTTGTAAGAATATACATTTACCAAAGGTTGAAGGTTAAAAATTAAATGCCAAGTGAGTAGGTTCACCATCATACTAGGATAGAGGAAACACCCCAATATTTCCCAACTTTGCTGGTGCTCATCTTGCTACCTTGAGAATAAAAGCATAGAACATCAGTCAAAAACCATCTCTTCTTTTAACAGATTCTTTTAATTAATCAGATCTGCTGGCTCTTTAACCAACAGTAATTTGCTGTTATTCGTCCTTCATTCTCAAAGAGTAAAGGTTTTATCTCCAGTCCTTAGAAATAATTTTGGCACAGTACAAAGTTTTCCCTAGAGCTCTCAGACAGTTAGTGTAGGCAGAGAGTATTTGCACGTGCTCTGTACAAGCTGTTTTAATGACATTAGTAATCAAGTTTGAGTATTATTGTGCTCCTATTCTGTAATGCTAACATTAATAACAAAATCTGGCCCCAGGCAAAACCCTAAACCAAAATTTTTGCTTTCAATAACTTCCCTCTCTCTTTCATGTACGATTTCATCCTAATCCTCTTCAGGAACCTCATGTTTTAATGTTGCCTAGGTTTGTATTCCTACTCTCTTATTCCTCTTCTCTTTCCTTATCAAAATGAACAACTTCCCAAGACATGATGACTTAATATAGTCAGCTCTATGAACATGGCCTTTTAGCTTCTGGGCTGGCTTCTCTGAGCTGAATTAAGAATGAAGTTGTAGACCATTAGTCATTAAAATATAAACTCCTTGAAGACAGGAACTCTTTCTTATAATAAACAAAGGAAGGATCAAATAGATAGAAAAATGAATGAATGAATGAATACATGAGTGAATGAATGAATATTGTGCCTGTGTATTCCCAAGGCCAGCACAGTGCCTATCTTGTAAAAGATATTTTTTAAGTGTTTTGTTAATTGAATCAAATGGAATAGAGAATATCAATCACAACAAGACTGAGTGGTCAGTGGCTATGTGATATGACTTGACATGCTTCCTCTATTCTCAGATCTCCTGGCTGCTAGGCCCCATTAAGTATCAGAGATTTAGAGCTTATTCTTTTGGATTAGGAAGCTATTCCTTATCTGGATACAAATAAAATAAATAAATAAAAACCTCCAGGAGCTGGTTATTTCAACAATTTGGAGTAATGCATGAGCAATACAGTCTCTTGAAAGACCAGTAATCTGTCAACATTCAGTTTTCTTATCCAATGCCTAGAAAGAAGAGAATAACCTTTTCTAGCATTTTTCAATTTCATCAAAATATAATTTACAGATTCTATTTGAAATATCATTCTATTAACAACAATGAATGCCAAGTGAAATACAGAAAGCTAAATGTTTGTTTTTTCTTTCACACCAAATATTTTTCAATATTAGTCTAGATAAATCCTCTTCAAAAATCTTAAAAAACACATAAAACTTAAGCTCTCTCCCCTCCCAACACTAGTGACCATGAGTGCACTTCTGAGAAACAGAATGTGAATTCTCAAATAGAAGCTATGTCCAATGATATACCAATACCCTGAAAACATTTTTCAAGGTCTGCCATTTAACAGACACATTTCAGTATTCATTCCCAGTAACTTTGCAGTCTGGAAAATCTTTTGCCCAATACTTTTCCAATCAAAAGTCCTTCTTTGTTCTAAATCTGAACTGACTTCCCAGGTAGAAATTGTCTACATCCCAATATATTCTCACAATAATGAGAAATAATCTTAATATGCAACCTCCATAATTTTAAAGGGAACTAGAAATGTATAAAGGGAATTGTTTGGCATTGCTTGTTTACCTATCATTCCAAAACACTATTCACTGTGATTGTAAAAGTCATTCCCCCAGTCATGGGAGTCATGGTAAATTGTAGGTAAATACAATAGGTAATGGAATTCAGGTAACTTATGGGTAACTTTCTATTTCAGAGAAATTTCACCTTCTACTTGTGAGAAAATAAAGCTTTTTGAAAACAATAATCCTGGGGGGGGGGAAGATTTGTATCTTTTTTTTTTCCATAACCATGCTTGTAGTTAGGAAATCTTGCCTTTTTTCCCCTTTCTGAGCTCCTTTTCTATTTACCTTGTATGGCAATGAAATTCTACTAGAAAGGGAAAGTATATCAGATCCAATCAAAACACTTTCATAATTTTCTGTAGCTCCATTGAACAGCATGTTGAAAGGTAGCTATGGGAGTAATTCAAGGCTGGGACTTTGCAAGGTTTATCGCTGACAGGATAAGGAGACAAAGGACTCCAATGTGAAGGCTAGTGTAGTGTTTAACTGGTTCACCTAGGGCTGGAGATTAGGAGAGAAGAGTATAGTAAGTACATGGGTGATAGAAAGGGTAAGGGTGATGGGTGATGGTAAAGACAGGCTGAATGATTCTCAGAGGTGAAGCTAGTGACTGATGACGGTAGTGGGAGAGTCTAGAAGTGCCAAGAAGAATTCTGATTATCTTACCAAGAAGATTGAGTTGGATCCATGGGTAAAAGTACAATCAGTGCTGAAAAGTGTAAACATGTCATCAAAAGGGATCCGAATGTTATTGAATGCAAGGAGTTCGAGGACATGAGAAAGGGAAAAGATGCATTAGGGGGCAGAGTCAAGATGGTGCAGTAGAAGCAGGACCTCCCTGTTGCTCGGGCTTCCACCCTCCCCAATCCATGTAAAAAGGGGACTTTAAACAAACTTTGGAGCTGCAGAACCCACAAAATGACACAGAGAAGCTAACCTCCCCCTGAGGACAGCCCAGCAGGCTAGCAGAAATCGGCCAGCACAGTGCTCTGGGAGCCGAACCCAGCCCCACAACGAGGATTTAGTCCCAGGGCGGGCCTGACTAGTCTCCAGCCGGAGGGACTCCAGATCAGCAGCAGCTGTGGCCATTTCCAGATTTATCAACACATAGATGCGAAGGACAAAGTGAGAGGTCAGTGCAATCTGGACTTTGGGACCTAGTAAGTGGGAGTGCATGGCTTTTGCCCCTGGGACTAGAAGCCACTGAGATACCGGCACAGCCAGCCAGCACCACGTGGCAGCTTCAGCTCCTGGCCTGCAGAGTGTAGGGGGACCAAGCACCAGTCTGAGGGGTAATCGCTCTTGCTTTAACCTGCTTGGATCTGGATTGCAGTCTAGGGTGGAGGTCCAGGTGTGTGTCCAGCTTGCCAGAGCATGTGGAGACCTCAGAGAGGGCATGACTCTAATACCTCCAGCAGCTGAGAAAACCCCAGTGTTTGGGACGAAAGCTCCCCTGTCTGGTGACAGAGTCCTACAGCGGCAAAAAGCCCAGAGGTCAAATGACTGAGGGGCAACATGATGAAGCAAAGGAAACAAAGCAGACAGAAGATTCCAACATTAGACTCCTATTTTGGGGACAAAAAGGAGCAAAGCATGGAACAGGAGGAAGACAGTGAAGACAGAACTCCTGCACCAAAAACTCCAGAGGAAAATATGAGCTGGTTGCAGGCCATAGAGGACCTTAAGAAGCAGATAAGAGAAAGTGAGGAAAAATTGGGAAGAGAAATGAGAATGATGCAAGAAAATTATGAAATGAGAGTCAACAGCCTGACTGAGGAAAATAACACCTTAAAAAACAGACTAACTCAAATGGCAAAAGAGGCTGAAAAAGGCAATGCCTTAAAAAGCTGAATTTGCCAGATGGAAAAAGAATCTCAAAAGCTCACTGAGGAGAATCATTGCTTCAGAATTAGATTGGAGCAAATGGAAGCTAATGACTTTATGAGAAATCAAGACGCTGTTAAACAGATTCAAACAAATGAAAGAATAGAAGGCAATGTGAAATATCTCATGGGAAAAAGCACTGACCTGGAAAATAGATCCAGGAGAGATAATTTAAAAATTATTGGTCTACCTGAAAGACATGATCAAAGTAAGAACCTAGAAATCATCCTCCGGGAAGTTCTCAGAGAAAACTACCCTGATGTTTTAGTAAAAAAAATGAGGTTGAAAGAATCCACTGATCACCTCCTGAAAAAGAACCCAAAAAGAAAACTCCTAGGAATATTATAGCCAGGTTCCAGAATTCCCAGATTAAGGAGAGAATATTACAAGCAGCCAGGAAGAAACAATTTGAATATTGTGGAAACACATTGAGGATAACCCAGGATCTGGCAGCTTCTACACTGAGGGATTGAAGGGCTTGGAATATGATATTCCGGAGGTCAAAGGAGCTGGAATTAAAACCAGGAATCACCTACCCTACAAAACTGAGTATCATGTTTCAGGGGAAAATATGGTCATTCAGTGAAATAGAGGACTTTCAAGCATTCTTGCTGAAAATACCAGAGTTGAATAGAAAATTTGACATTCAGATACAAGAAGCAAGAGAAGCATGAGAAGGTAAACAGGGGAAAGAAATCATAAGGAACTTATCAAAGTTGAACTGTTAACATTCCTACATGGAAAAACAATAATTGTAACTTATGAAACTTTTCTCGGTAGTTGAAGAGAATAGAAATATATATGTCTATATATGAGGGTATATGGGCATATGAATACATATGTGAATGTGTGTATATATGTTTACAGATATACATAGAGGGCATAGGACCAATTTAACAGGAAGGGATGATACTTAAAAGGTGAAATTAAGAGGTTTGAGAGGAATATAATGAGAGGAGATGGGGAGAGACAGAATGGGGCAAACTATCTCATATAGAAGAGGTAAGGGAAAATGGTTACAATGGAGGGGAAGAATAGGAAGGCAAAAGGGAATGGGTCAACCTTATTCCCATTGAATTTGGCTTGAGGAGGTAATGAAATACACACTAAATAGGGTATCTCACCCTCCAGGAGAGTAGCAGGGGAAGGGGATGAGAGGGAGGATGATGGGAGGGAGGGCAGGCTGGGGGGGGATGTTGGAAGCACCCACTTTTGAAAAGGGATCAAAGTAGAGAATAGAACAAGTGGGAGGTGGGATAGGAGGGAGGGAAATATAGTCAGTCTTTTACAATATATCTATTAGGTTATTGTTTTGCATTAGCCACACATGTACAACCTATACTGAACTGCTTATCTTCCCGGTAAGGGTGGGTGACAAGGGAGGAAGGGAATGAATCTGGAATTCAAAGTTTTAAAATAAAATATTTAAATATATATATACATATATATTAATACTATTTTACATGTAATTGGGAAATAAGATATACAAGCACTGGGGCATAGAGAACCACTGGACAAGTTGAAAGGGGTATGGGAGAAAATATGGGAGAGAGCAGATTGGAGGAGGGTATATCCTGTGGGACTGCTATTTTGGGGTGGTGGGTAGGGGAAAAACGGGGAGAAAATTTGTAACTCAAAATCTGGGGGAAATGAATGATATAAATCAGAAGTTAATAAAGCATTTGAAAAATGGAAAAAAAAAAAAGAAGGGAGAGAAAATATAGGGGAGGAAGTTAGAAGTATCTTAGATAGCCCCATTTTTGCAAGGGGCAATCTTTCTGTCCCTCAACGGAGTGAAGTCACTAGCTAGCCCCATTCTTCCCACCCCCACCCTTGCCTCTAGTGATAAGTGAGATAATATGCCAGCCTCTCTGCTCCTTCCTGTGTGAGCTACAGGTTGTTGTGGTAGCTCTAGGGGGAAGCCAGGGCTTCCGTGGAATATTCTATGGAACAATTGCTACTGGGGAGAGGTATTTCAATATCATGGAAGAAGAACTAGATTAGAAGTCAAATGGCTTGGCTTAAAGTCCTGACCTTGCCATTGAGTTTCTATGGGACTGGGGAAAGGTCACTTTATCTCACGGCCTCAGTTTCCTTATCTGTAGAGCAGAGATAATAATGCCTCTCCATGTCTTCTTCAGAGTTCTTGTGACTCTCCATTGAGATAACAGATACAAAAGCAAAAAGCACCAGACACATATTTGCACATGTATGTAAATGAAATGGAGGAGCCGGCATGGAATAAGGCAGTGCCCTGGACTTGGTGTCAGTAAGAGCTGGGTGTGAATCTTGCCTCAGACAATTACTAGTGGTGCATGCTGGGCAAGTGGCTTAGCTTCTCTGGGCCTCAGTTTCCTCACCTGTAAAATTAGGGAATTGGGCTTCAAGGCCTCTAAATCCCCATGCAGTTCTGCATCTACAAGCATAGAAGCTTCCAGGTGGGGTCAGAAAGTGCTGACACGCCCTTCACAAATAGAGGCTAACTTTACCCAACAGAATGACTCTGGCCTGCAAACTTCATTCCCTGCCCCACTGCCTAACACCCCCCGGTCAGTGCTATGGAGGCATTTCCCAGCACTTGTCCTAAACATTTCTTTGGGTTGTTGACAATCTGGGGAGCCTACAATTCTAAAACCAGTGTGGCCCAAGAGTTCACTTTGCAGGTGTAAGTTACTGACCCTAGTGTAACTCAGACTGATCTGCGGGATAAGTGATAGGCAGGTGTTCTGGTCTTGTTCTTCAGATCCTAGCACTCAGACTTATGAACTACAAATCTTTCTGCAAATCTAATCTCCTCTCAAGAGTTTTCATTTCCAGTACTTTGGAGCAAGCTTATGCTTGGATATTCTCAAACCTCCGACAGGGCCATATTTCACAAGCCACCATTTACTCTAGCCACTATTTAACACCATGCTGGGAAGCAGCTGTAGTGGCATGGAAAGAATATTTTATATGGAGTCAGAAGTTTAAACCTCAGCTTTGTGACTTACTCCCTGTGTGACCCTGAGCAAGTGTGCGAGCCTCAGTTTCCTCATCTATAAAATGGGGGTGATAATATGACTTGTATTATTTACTGCAAAGAACTGTTGTGATGATTAAATGATGCAATACGTGAAAAAAAAAAGAAAAGACACATTTGTTTATTTGTTTTGACAATGAAGCTTTCCACTCTACTGAAAAAAAAAAACTATCTTTACTTCAGAACATTGTTTTTACACTTTAGTTTCACTTTCAATAATAACTTTCTACTTATCTATTTTTGGGGCATGTTTCTTTGCACCTGTTTTTTGTGTAAAACATAAATAAAAAAAAAGGTAGAAAGTTACATATCCGTGCTATTGGTAGACTTTGGAAGTATTGTCTTTGTTTCTACATGATTGGGGTTTGCTCTAATCTGTTAGTTTTGTCATGATCAAATAAATATTTTTCTTCTGTCTGAAAGTAAATACAAATAAAAAGGGTAAATGCATAAAAGTTATTTGCTTTTATTTTTATTTCTCCATTAAAACACTTTGTCCTTGAGCTTTTGAAATCATTCTCAATTTACCTATCTAATGCTAATCTTGAAACAACGAACAGCCTTCAAATTAGAGCTTCTAAAGAAATTCCTTTTTCCCAAAGTTGCCTCCTCTGTAAGATGCTGCTACTTGTGCCCCTTTTACTAAAGGATAGGGGTTTGTTTCTACTGACCTTTTTTAAACCAGTGAAAGGACTATTCATAAATGGAGATAAAAAAAACACGGTACTTTCCCCTAACTTCTAGTCTATTTTAAAATCCAAAAAACTGCTAGAAGTATTTGCCAGATAAGACAGAAATGACAAAGCAAGCAAAAAAAAAGCTAATTACATATGTAGCAATAATACGATGCCTTTGGAAAATAATAGCTGCCATCATATGGTGCTTTTCACAGAAAATCTTTCCTGAATCTCACAGTGACCATTTAAAATAAATTCAGCAAATATTGCTTCTGTTTTATAGATTAGAAAACCAAGGCTCAAAAACTGGCTTATGGTAACATAGTTATTAAGTATCTACACTGAAACCCAGGTCACTCCTGACTCCACAGTCAGGTCTCTTTCTTGCCTCTGATGTATGGGAATGGCTTTTTGTCCAAGGAGTTTCAAGAATTTTAAAGGTAGCATGTCCCATTAATCTTGTCACTATCATTATGAAAAGTGATGGTGAATGATATATAGAAGTATCCATTGCATGGAATTGATAGAAATTCAGGATTCTTGTCATAGATTACAGTTGACTAACCTTAAAAATCTGGGTAAGTTCGTTAGAAAGAAGGGAAATAAGCATGTATATAGGGCCTACTATGTGCCAGGCACTAAGTCATCCACAAATACTATATCATTTAATAATAACAATAATAGCTAACATTTATATAGTACTTACTATGTTGCTGGACTCTGTGCTAAGCCCTTTACAATTATTATCTCATTTGATCCTCACAACAGCCCTGAGAACTAGGTGCTATTATTATGCCCATTTTAATGATGGGGAAACTGAGGCAGACAGATGTTAAGTGACTTATCCAGAGTCACACAGCTAGCAAGTATCTGAGGCTGGATTTAAACTTGTCTTCCTGACTCCAGGCCCAGTGTTTTGTGCACTATGGCACCACCTAGCTGCCTGTAGCTTCTTTACCTTTTGTTTTGCTAAGGCTAGCTTTCTTAGGCCTCAGTTTCCTCCTCTGTAAGATAGCTATGTTGCACAAAGGATATGGTACTTAACCCGAAGTCATAGAACTTGAGCTAGATTTCCTCCTCAGACATTTACTAGCTGAACAAGTCACTTAACTTCTCACAGACTGTTTTCTCATGGCTAAATTCACTCAATCAATTAACAAACATTTATTAAGTACCTACTATGTACTAGCCATTGGGCTAATTGCTGGAAATACAAAAAGGACAAGATAGTCCCCGCCCTCCAAGAACTCAAAATCTAATAGGTATTTTAATAATAAAAATGTGCCTATACCATAATAAAACATTACATATAATGTACAATTATAATTAAAAAATATATATATATATAATGGGGCTAATAATATTACTTACCTCAAAGAGTAGTTGAAAGGATCAAATAAGAAAATATATACTAAGGGTCATGTAATCTTAAAGTGCTATGTAAATGTTAATTATTATCTTTATCATCATGATCTACAAAATGAGAGGGGTGGACTAGATAGATGATCTTTCATGTCTTGTGATACTGTGATTCTCTCTTGAAAAATGGCATCCAGAAGGGACTAGTTTCGCATCAATTAAAAGAAATAATTTATTCACCATGCAAATATGATGAGTGCTAGCAGATGTCTAAATGCACTATTCCTTTTACTATTAGGAAAGCAAAGCCAAAAATAAAGATGTAATCTGTCTATCTATTTGTGATCTATTTATTCAATTAGCATTTATTAAATGCCCACTATATGCTAGGCACTAATGAAACAAAGGTAAATCTTAAAACAGTCCTGGAGTACCTAAGTGAGTCCAGAATGCAGTACTCACTGTAACTCAGCTAGGTACTAGAAACACAGCCTGTGTCTGGAAGAAGTAAAGATAGCTATATGTCATTTGTACCTTTCCTTCCCTGTTGTTTCCAATATTTGTAATAACCACCTACCCTAAGCCCATATGTGCTCATTTGAAATCTTATTTATCCTTCAAGACCCAGCTAAAATGCCACCTCCTCCATGAAGCCTTCTACCCCCACAACAGAAAAATATATATACACTTTTGGTGTTACAGAGTTGTCTGTCTAGGAAACAACTATTTAATTACAGATTGCATATTTAGAGAGATCACAAAGAGAAATGGAGTACAAATAACAAAGAAAGAATAGTATACGTACTTTTAAAATCTTCTTTTCTGTTATGTCCAGAATAGTGGGCGCTCTATGAAACAGCATCATTTCATTTATGTTGTGATAAAGCCGAAATACTGGCAAATCAAATAATTGTAAATAATTTAAAAATAAATAATCATGTTAGGTGAACAAGAGAAACTTTTTTATGAAAAAATACTATTTTCACAGTAGAATTACTTTTCTTGTGGTTAAATTTCTTAACAATTCATCTATTTTTACATATACAGTTCTAGAGAAAAATAGCTATGGTTTATTTATTTTCCCAGTTGTGCAAAGTTCTGTTTCAATTCTACTGGCAACACTGTTGGTGTTAGAGAAACCAAAGTGAAATTACAATCCCTGTCATTATGGGATTCGTATCCAATTTGGAGTCTGCAGATACACAAATAAATAAATATGAGCCATATAAAAGAATATAATGTGCTATCAAGTTGCAGAGAACACTAACTTCTAGAGAATCAGGGAAAGCTCTGAGGTGGTCTAAAGTTGGGCTTCCAAGAAAGAGAGGAACCTGCAGAAGTGGAAGGAAGAAGGGAATGCATTCCAGACCTGAGGAGCAGCCTGTGACAAGGTATAGGGACTGGAGGTTGAATATCATTCAAGTTTCTATAGATTTATGATGGTTAATCATGCATGAAATATGAAGTTATTAAGAGGAAAACAAAGAAAAGTTCAAAATATCATGCAGGAATAAAATACAAAAACATTCCTTTCCCCCTGAAATTCCTTCTGCATCCCCAAAATTCATTCCTAAAACCACCTAACAAAAATTAAATTTTATGAATTTGAAGAAAGAATACAAATGGCAAGAAAACTCATGATTGTGAAGGATTTGGGCACATTTTCCAAGATAGAGAAAATTTTCTCATTATCTATCTCATTAGGAGACAAGTTTTAAATGACTTCTCAGTTTCAAAACTCAATGAAACTAATTTAGAGACATTCATATGGTCTTTGACTACCTTAGAGTATTTATTTATTCACCAATTTGCCCAGTGTTATCTTACAGTTAATTATACATAGAGGTGGAAGCAGAACCCAGCTTTCTGGACCTTCAGGCCAATACTCTAGTTCATTTTATACTATTTTCAAATATTCTTTTTTTTCTGGGATACTATACAAGCAAAAGGATACAATCCATGCTTTATGAAAGGCGGGCAAGGACAATACCAAAAACTTTCTGAACGTTAAAAAAGGACATATATGAAGTCTTCCTTGAATTCCAGCAGAGATAAAGAAAGCCAGTAGCACTTCAAGCTCATGAGACTGACAATCAGTGGGATTGCTTCAGAGGGGAGTCTGAACTTGCCTCCACCTCCCTAGTTTCAAAGTTACCACCTCCTGTGATAACACTGTAAGGCATCAGAAAGGAATCGCAGCTCAGCCCTTTCAGGGGCTCAAGAAAGTCATCTTTAGCTGTCTAATTACCCTTTCCTTATCCTGAAAGCAAACAACAGCTCCTCTTCCCACTCTCCCAATCTCCCTCCTAATGCCACTCCCCCCCACCAAAAAAAAAAATCTCTAAAAATTATTCCTGATTTTTTTCAGCCTGTAAAATAACATGATTCACTGACAAGATAAACAGTGGCCAAAAGACTATGAAATACTGAGGAAGACAGAATCTTCAACTCTAAAGGGACATGTATATCAACATTACCCTAAGATACCCTAAGATTTTCCAGAGATAGGACTGGACCTGTCAGTTCCTGAATAACTCTCACCACTAACATACCTATATACTGAAGAAAGATTTCTGCATTAGCTTAGAACACAAGAACTCTATACTACCAGCTAGTAGGAGTGAAAATGTGGGAGATAATAAATATTCAAGATTCTCCATAAAATTGGAATTTGGTGAACCTGGTGATTTGAAGGTATAGGCTCTACTGCAAAATTGAATGTTCTCTTGGTAAGAGAGAGGTTGGTAAACCAGACATTAGCTAGACTCACTATGTAGATATATGTAATTTTCTACCTCAGTCATATGCATTTACCAGGAACGTTATTTCAAGAAAGGATAAATATAAATTGTGTCAGGGGATACTGTATATCTCTGTAGGGAAGCATTCCATTTTTTCCTTTCATATGTCTGATCTTCGAAATATTTTTCTGGTTTGTATGTGAAACAATGAAAAATCTAATACTAAATAATGTCTCAACAAGGGAAGAACAATTATCAAGTTCATGACTAGTGTTTTTGTTTTGTACTTCAATCTCCAAGTCAATCACTTAAATAAATGTCTTCTGTCTTGATTTTGGTCAATTGTAAATGAGGATGTATTTGTAGCTTGGCAAGTATATTTCAATCACATAGAATGTTTATTTTGCAATAGGAAATCAGGCTCATTCACCACTTTCATGTGTGAGCAGAACTGATCAAAGCAGACAGCCTTAATTTTTAAAAAAGTGATATATTAATGTTGATGTGTGTAAAGGAAGTAGACACATGAATTTGCTAGTGGTATTCACACTTTTCTATGTTACCTGAGATTTAACTTTGATTGTAATTTATGCTCGGTCCCCCTCACAATGAGCAATGGATAGTCTGTCCTTGCTTTTTTTTAACTCATTACCAAATACTGTCCAAGATTTTCTATAACTATGATGATGATTGTGGAAACAGAAGCAATGATAGCAGGAACACAGATTTAGAATTGAAAGGGCTGTTATGAGTCATCTACTCCAATCCTCATATCTTTACACGTAAGGAAACTGAGATCCAGAGAAGTTGTGATTTACTCAAGGTCATACAAGTAGGAAACAGCAGAGTCAGGGAGGAAACAAGGCCCTCTGCTTCCAAACCCAGCATTTTTTCCATTTTACTATGATGATCAACCAAACTGGTTCAAAGGTCATCTTCTTCAGGCAGCTGTCTTTAGCCACTGGGGATGTCAGCAATAGCAGCTGTGTTCCTTAATCCCAGTTTCCTTTCTTTCCTTCTGTGGTAGCTCCCATTTCCCCTTCCATTCCCTAGTTATGAGTCCAAAATGCTCTTAGCCTCATGCTCTCTTGTCTCTAATCTCTCTCAGCACTCATTAGTGTTTATGGATCCCATTATCAACAAGGATAACTCTTCCATCTCCAAACCTAATCTCTCACATGATTTATAGCACGCACTGTATGTTTAGAGGACATAGCTACCTGAATATCTATGATACTGAAAATATAGCACATCTACAATCACACTCATCATCTTCTCCTCCAAACTGGCATGCCTTTCTAACTTTCTAGTTTCTTGTTAGTGGTACTGTATTACTGTTCTGGTTTCCCAGGATACAAACTCTGACATCATCTGTGATTCATTTAAAAAGTGTTTGAAGTTAACTCTAGTCTGCTATTTCTAACAACTCCAGCCTACCATGGCCTCTTCCTTCTTTGGCTTTTTATTGCACCTATGGATTCTAAAATAGAAAAAAATGATATGAATTGTGGAAGAGAAAAGTAATAATATCCTGGTGCAAAGTAAGCACTCAATCAATATCTTTAGAAATATATAAATGGTAGGGGTGGCTAGGTGGTGCAGTGAATAGAGCATTGGCCCTGGAGTCAGGAGGACCTGAATTCAAATTTGGCCTCAGACACTTAACACAAAAAACTAGCCATGTGACCTTGGGCAAGTCCCTTAACCCCAATTTTCCTACCTTCCCATCTCTAAAATTAAAAAAAAAATGGCCCAGGCAATTGAGGGTGACTGTTATCCTATGTCTCCCCAAAGAAGAAATCAAAAGTCTCTCCTTGCTTAACCTTATCCTCCTTCCCCAAGAAAGAAATGACATCCAGTAGAATGAGGTTATCTCTGACTCCCTCCTCAGTGAGGAATATTCTACTCTGAGTAGGAAAAAAATAGTAACTTCACTTAGTCAAACAAGCTCTGAACTAGGAGTTAGAAGATCTGGGTCAAGAAGCAGCTTGATGTTGTGGGAAGAGCAGTGGTCTTCTAGTTAATAAGAGTTTGAATCCCACATCATACATACATATATAGCTATGTAAACTCGGGAAGTTACTGAAACTCTTAATCTCAGTTTCTCATAAAGTGGGTGGAGGCAAAGAACTAGAAATTGCTGGGATGCCTACCAACTGAGGAATGGCTAAACAAATTATGGTATATAATTGTGATAGAATACTACTGTACTGTAAGAAATGATGAGCAGGGTGATTTTAGAAAAAAAAAAACATGGAAAAACTTGCATGAAATAATGAAGAGCAAAATGACCAGAACCAAGAAAATGTTGTATACAGTAACAACAATATTGTTTTAAGAACAATTTTTATTGACCAAGTCATTTTGACCATTTTAAGTACTCAAATTAATTACAAAAGACATATGTAAGAAATGCTATCTGCATCCTCAGGAAAAATGATAATTAGAAGCATGTATAGAATGGTTTTACATATATATATATACATATACATCTAAGTAACTATTATTAGACACAAATATATGTATACACACATTTGTTTCCAATAGTAGCCACCTCTAGGGTGAGGGAGGAAAGAAGAAAAAAGTGGACAAAAAGAATTTAAAAGGAATAGCAAGTTGTACATAATAGATTTGAAGTTTCATGTACAATCAGCTTTTTAAAGGAAATGCTTGTTTTATAATTTTAGAATAAAATAAATATAAAAAATCTCACTTTAAAAAAAGATAATAGGACTTGCTTAATTTAGTTGTTGAGAAGGTTATACGGAATTATATATGTAAAACTCTTTGTAAGCCATAAGTTTCCAAATGTATTAGTTATTGTTATTATTAATATTTTCCTAGAATTTTTTTCTTTCATTTGTAAAGACATTTTGCATCCACTGCCCTGTCTAGTTTCAATTCATGGAACAAGGAGCCCCTATCCAGATACATTCATTACTTCTAAACTCACTGGCAAGCTAGGAACTCAAGCTTTGACTGATACTGCCTCCCACATCCTCCTCTCCCCTCTAACTGTAAGGCTGAAGGGTAGAGAAACAAACTCTCCTCCTAATACCTTCCTTTATAGAGAGCAAAAAGGGACTCAGCTCACTCTGCTTTGCATCTGTCAGCCTGCCTGGTTAAAACTCCTCAGAATAAGATGCCCTATTCTAGGTACTCCCTAGTCTCTCATCCTTCAGCTCCCCATCCCCTAACTTGCTAAGATTTCTTGTTTTCTTTCATGTGTTGTCTTACTTTTTAGATTGTAACCTCCTTGAGGGCAAGGACTAGCTTTCTTTTTATTAATAGAATCTTCAATGTTAAGCACAATGCCTGGCACACAGTAGGAACCTAATAAGTATTTATTAGATTATTTATTATTGAAAGATGGGGAGAAAGGCAAAACTCTAATTCTGGTTTCAAAAGAAACCTTGTTAAAAACAATTTAAAAAAATACCTTGATAGGAGGTGGGGGGCCGGGAGGGAGGAGTAGAACCTTGAAGAAAGAGTACCACAGGAACAGGGATAAAGGGATAAAGCATTCCAAAAATAAGAGGCTTGCATTGATCTATTTTTAATCAAACTATTGTGTTTCTTTTAATAACCAAATGACATTGAATTCCATTTTTATATACACCTCCTAGCACACTCACCACTTCAAAGAAAGCACTTCAGGCAGAATGGAAGGATGTGGAGGACTGATTTAGCAAAGTAGAGAAGGAAAGAGTGGTCTTTTATTCATTTAGAGCACAGTTTGAGGAAGTAAGATAAAAGGCCCTGTAAAGCACATTAATTCCATTTTTTACAAGGAATGACCTAACAGCGTGATCTTTAAGACACACGAAAATGACTAATATAACATTCTATTTACTTACCCACTAAGTAGAGCTCTGTACCCTTGATTTAAAATGTCATAGAAGTGAAATGTGGTAAACTTTACTGAGTTCCCAGAAATGCAAAAACAAACACCTCATTCTATGAATAAACAAGAAACATTTCCTGAGAGCACAGCTGGTGACAGCTCTACCCACAAGGGGAGCAAGATAAGTGTATGTGGGGTACAGAGTAACAACTGCTATGATCACGATGGCTAACACTGACATAATGTGTTAAGGTTTGCACATGTTATCTTTTTTGATCCCCACTACCCTATGAGTTAAAGGCTATAATTATTCCTGTTAGATGGATGAGGCTAAATGATCAATTTGTCCAGTGTCATATAGCTAGGAAGTATCTGAGGCAAAATTCGACCTCCGTTTTCCTGACTCCAAATCTAGTGTTCAATCCACTAAATCCCCTAGCTGGGGGTATATAAAGTCACTCAGCACAAAAGATCTTTTTTACTGGCTTACTCTGGTGTCCCACATATTTTAAAGTTACTCTTTTGAGGTTGTGTATTTCCCCCCACAAATTCCATGTCAAAATGTGCATATTACTGTATGGTATTAACATTAACATTCACTAAAGTATTAATAGGAATTGGTTTATCACAAAATCACTGAATTTTTCCGTTTCAAAAGGAACCCGCAAAAGCAAAAAAAAAAAAAAAAAAGAACCAAAAAGAAAAAGATCAGACCTGGTAAATGTGAAGATATATTTGGCAATTGTACAGAAAAATGTTTTGGGGGATTGTATGGGCAATCCTCTTCCCTCTGAATAAATCCTGGGCTAATCAATACCCCATGTGGTTTTAGAGGTAAGTACATTTCTGGAAGAAATCTCTTTCCAGTGAAATATAAAGCTCATAGCTCTAAAAATCACAGGTGCTTTTTGCAGACAGTGATATTCATCTTAGGGCCAAAAACAAGTTTAACTAAGGTAATTTTATCTTCTTTGTTGAGTTTTTTTTATCTCCATGGTAAATAAATTGTTCTCCTTTTGTTCTTACAACCTGTCAAAGGTCCTATTCTAGGTGAAAAGTGACTGTAATACATATGCTCCTATCACAAATGGGACATATATGGTACAGGGACTTCCAGGAGCCAAGATGGTGGACTAAGCAGTAAATCACCATAGCTCTCTCATATTCACCTCCAAGCAACCATAAAATAGCTCCCTAAAACAAATCCTGGAAAAACCGAACCGGCAAAAAGAGGGGGTGAAACAATCTTTGAGCCTAAGAAACTTAGCAGATCAGTAGGAATAGTCTCTTTCATTTGAGTAAAAGAGGATTGAGTCCAGGAGAGGAAGCTTCCCAGAAAGCCAGCAACAAGTACCACCTCAGCAAACCAGCAGTAGATCCTGAGCTCCAGTGCAGTAGAGCAAGGAAATGTCAACACCAGGATCCTCCACATGCCTCAGCATTAGCCAGGGAAATGGGCAGATTCCAACTTTGAGAACCAATACATGCTTCAGTGTAGCCCTGGGCAAACAGGTAACCTCCAGCAACCAGACTTCCACATGCTTCAGTGTATGCCCTGAGAAATGCAGAAACAACCCACTGGCCTCACCACAAACCAGATACCACCACAAGAATTCTGGCTTATAACCAGGTAAGCTGCCAGCCCTCAAGGCATCCAGCAATGCCAGCTATCCCCACCTCACCCCCTTAGCATTTCACCAGGGAGGAGGGTCCCCCATGGGCCTCAAGGCAATATCAGTGCAGCATCAAGTAAATAGCCAGGGCTTTCAGCCTCTGGTAGAAGATGCCTGAGACAGTGTCCCTTCTACCCTTCAAACAAAGCTCAAATTAAAGAAAAAGGAAATGAGGCCAAAAAATATGAGCAAAAACCAACAAGAAAAAGAATCTGACCATAGAAAGCTATTATGGTAACGGGGGGATTAAGGCACAAAATCAGAAGAGGACATCAATGTCAAAACACCTATGGATGAAAACTCAAATAAAAATGGGAAGTGGCCTCAAGCCCAGAAAAAACTCATGGCGGAGCTCAAACAGGAGCTTAAAAATCACTGGAGAGAGGTAGAAGAAAAATTGGGGGGAAAAAATGAGCATGAAGAGTCAATAGCTAGGAAAAAGAAAACAAATGTTTTAAAAGAAGAATTGGACAAATGGAAAAGGAGATACAAAAATCCATGGAAGAAAACAACTCCTTAAAAAGTACAATTGGCCAAATTGAAAAGAAAATAAAAAAGCTAACTGAGGAAAATAATTCCTTAAATGTTAGAACTGGGCAAGTGAAAGCTATTACTCTATGAGACATCAAGAATCAATCCAATAAATTCAAAAGAATGGAAAAAATAGAAAAAATGTAAAATACCTCGTGGGAAAAACAACTGACCTATAAAACAGATCCAGGAGAGACAATGTCATTGGACTACTTAAAAGCTATAATAAGAAGGAGGACCTGTATAGCAACTTTGATGAAATTATCAAGTGAAAATGCCCTGATATCCTGGAACCAGAGGGAAAAATAGTCATTGAAAGAATCCACTGATCCCCTCAGGAAAGAGATCCCAAAATAAAAACTCCAAGGAACATCATAGCCAAATTTCAGAATGAGCAGGACAAGATAAAATACAGGAAATGGCCAGAAAGAAATAATTCAAATATCGGGAGTCACAGTCAGGATTACACAGGACTTAAGAGCTACAACATTAAAAGATTGGAGGCCATGGAACATGATATTCTGGAAGGCAAAGAAGCTAGGACTACAACCAAGAATAACTAACCCAGTGAAATTCAGCATAATACTCCAAAGGGAAAAATATAGCTATTCAATGAAATAGTAGGATTTCAAACTTTGCTAACACCAGAATTAAACCAAAATTCTTATCTTCAATAAGAATTATAAACAAGTAAAGAGGGAAAACATAAGGGATTCAATAGAGTTAAGCTGTTTACATACCTACATAGGAAGATGATGCTTGTAATTCTTAAAAATTGTACCTCTAATAGTATAGCTAGAAGGAATATACATAGACAGAGGGTTCGAGTATAATGTGACTTTGAGGGAATGACAAAAAAAATAATTAAGGGGCAAGAAAGATGAGTACACTAATGCAGAAGGAAAGGAGAGGAAGAATAGGAGAAATTATTTCATAGGAAGAGGTGTGAACAGGGGAGGGAAAAGTGAGAGGGTGGACAATGGGCATCACTTGAACCTTATTCTCATCAGTATTGGCTCAAAGAGGAAATAATATACAAAATCAATTGAATATAGAAATCTGTCTTACCTGATAGGTAAGTAGGAAGGGAGGAGAAAAATAAGACACAGGGGATTTGTAATGTCATTAGGGTACATCTCTGTATTGCTTATAATTGTATGCGATACATTCTAAGTCTCCAGGCACAGATCACTTTGCTTTGACTCACTTTGACTACTGAAGACATTAATGACCATGTCCTAGTCTGGTAGATGACTCACGGTGTCAAAAAACCCAACAACACTGAACTGGAAATGTAGATATCTGGGTTCTGGTCTCAGTATCACCTCTACCACTGATTTTCTGAGGGGATTCTGGAAAGCTATATAACATCTCCAGGCCTCAGTTTCCCCATCAGTACAAGAAGCAGATTAGGACAGATGATATCCAAGGTCCTGTCAAAATGCAGTACTCTAGTAAACAGAAACAGCAGTGAACTTTAAATGGCTTTCAAAAAATGAAAAACAAACTCCACAAAGTTCGAGTTGTCCTTGGTGACTTAAGCTTGGCAGAATAAACAGTGAGAGAGGAAATAAGTCCTGTAGATAGCAAGAAAGCAGAAGGCTGAAAACTTTAGAATTCTATGAAACATGACATGTTTCAAATAGTTTGATTAGAAATATAAGAGGCAATTCTGTAACACAGTGGTGGAATTGGAAGGTGTTTACCAAAGTAATTAGATTTAAAGAGAACAAAATTAAAATATAAATCTGAAGTTGCCTCCAGAGTTCATAGGCGAATGAGCCTAGAATGGAGCCTGAACCAATTTAGTGTCTTAAATTAGAAATCTCATTGGTACAGGTTGAAAAAAGAGGTAAAAAAGAAAATACTTCAGAAATCCTTGGAAAATGACTAACAGATTAAGTTCTTCTTTCCCAGTCCTTAGCCTAGCAATCCAAAGGCAAGTTCAGATTTGTATTCTGATTAGGCATTTTGTAGGCCTGATTAGTCCAAGATGAACTTTGCAATTGTACCATAGTAATCTATGAATGGTACGGTATTGCATCACTAAATAAAATTCTCTGTTGCACTGATCTGCACTTCCCAGTAAGAGAGGTTTTATGTTCCCAAATCCCAACACTTGAGGGCTGTGTTTAACATTTACTAAATTCCAGGTGACTTTATAAGCCTTTGACTTTGTCTGAAGGCTTTAGAAATGTAGCTTTTGATTTCATGTCCTAAGACATTCCTAGGTAATGGGTTAAATCTCCAACTTTTACATGACACCCTGAAACATTTTTTAGGTTGACTATGAAGGTTCCAGATGCGTAAGTGTGAGTTGACTGGGACATTATTATGTCATTAGAAAAACTCTTACTCTGTTCATGGTGGGGGTTGTTAATGATAAGAGGAGAAGGAGGTCAAGATAAAAGTAATAAGGAAATCTGTTTGGTTAGTATAACTTAAAAATGCTGTGGGAAAAACAGGGCTATGAAGATGGCCTGTGATTCATCAATTCACTTAGTATCTGGATTATAAGCCTGAAAGGACTTTGGTGGTTATTGACAAAGCTGTAACCATTCAAAGAAAATATCACCCTATGCACAGACTAGCATGGACACCCATTAATAACTAGCAATTGATTATTACTATTTTATTGCTACTTGATATCATTTATTCTATCACAAATTAATCATTATAACTATCTAAATATAACCCATTAGGAATTAAACTCTGTCCACGGCCATGTGTCATATGTTTATTTTACATTTTACTATAAAATGATATTTTGAAAAGGTAGAAAAAGGTATATGAGATTTAGTAGGGGCTCAGGCCCTTTGCATAGGAGATGATGAGTGAGGGACATATTGTATCAATTAAGCATCACTATTATCATGCTTTCAATAATTCCAGGCTGATCCCTATTGAGCAAACCTATTCTTTTAGCAACATATTCTACTAGTGATGCCATATGTTTGTTAATCAAGAAATACATTATTTCTAAAGAATAAAAAATGTAGGCTATGCCAAGGCTGTGAATGGCCAAACAAGGCCACAACACATTGCCACTTTCACTGCACACAGTGAGCACTCTGAAAGATATCACTGGCCATATATATGACAAGATAAAGAGAAGATTCAGTTACGGAGCAAGAGTAAGAGATAAGGTGACGTTGATAAACTGGAGACAGCCCAGAGAAGGGCAGCGAAGAGAGGGAATGACCTCGAGCTAATGACATGTGAGGAGCAGTTGACAGAATCAGATATGTATAGCCTGGAGAAAAGAAGACTCAGGGGACATGGGGAAAGATATGATGGTTGTCTTTAAATATTTGAAGAGCTGTCAAGTAGAGGAGGCATTAGACTTGTCTGTTAGGCCCCACAGTACCAAAATAGTGGCAAAGGATAAAAGTTGCAAAGAGACAAATTTTGGCTTGATATCTAGAAAATTTTTTTCTACCCACTAAGCTGTCCAAAAATGGAAGGGATTGCTTCAAAAATGGGAGTTGCTCTTTGGAAGATTTTAAAGAGAGGTTAGATGACTGCTTATCAGCTGTATTATATTAGGGGTTCCTTTTTCATCTGGGTTAGACAAAATGGTAGATGAAATCCCTTCCAACTGCCAGATCCTGTGATGAGGGATGGATACCTAAGGACTGGACTTAGAATATTAAGAGAACTAGAAGATTTCCAGTGTGTTGTATGTGTCCTCTGTGATGGAGGACATGGCATGATATAATGGTTTGCACAGGGTGAGAAGGCACACATGGAAGGGTTGCAGTCTAAACCACTCCATGGAACATTTATATTGATGAATAGATTCATTCAAGTATTACACTAAGAGAGTCAGGGGATCCTGATTTAGCACAGATCACCCACCAGTTGCTACACAGAAAGGAAGGCTTATTTCTGTAGGTTATAGGAGAGGGAGTAATTACAAGGATGAGGACTATGATTTTATATAAGGATTAGAAATCTGTAGGGATCTCAAAGTTCATATAGTCTAACTCCTTCATTTTACTGATGATGAAATTGAGACCAATCAAGTTAAATGAGTTGCCCAATGTCACCCAGACAATAACAAAGGCAGGATTTGAACTCAGGTCTTTCTGGCTCCAAAGTCAGAACTCATTCCCCAGTACTAATGGAGAGAATCTTCTGCCTCTTAGTGGATTATCTCTCTTTTGGATAAACTTAGGTTCTTGTGGCAGAGGCTCAAGGGACAAAGTGGGAATTATTGGTGATACCCCCATTAAATAGACCATGGGCACTCTACCATAAGCAGGGCTTCCTGAGTACATCTGCCCTTTGAAGAAAATATCTATTACTCTCTGGACTCTGATTACCAATGAGACTTTTGTCCTTAAGCATCTGAGGGCTTTTTGGAACATCTAGCAGACTGCCTTACAGAAGGAGAAACCAATAAAGATCATATGCCCTGATCCCCATATCTCTTCTGGTTCAATAGTTTAATTCATGGATCATTCCACTATTGGTCCAGTTCAGTGACACACTTTAATCTTGTTTACTTCCAATGTTACTCTCTCACTGCAATGGCCTAGTGATAGTCTCAGTACCATTTCTTGAAAAATATAATGAATCTTTCCTGTAAGTGACAGTAAATACTCTCAGAGAGAATCAATAATGATACATGGCATGCAGACTTGTAAATGTGCTCTTTCAATGACAGCACAAATGTCAGGCAATATTTGCTAGGAATGGGTTATAACCTTTTCCACCAACAGCACCGCAGTAGTTACAAAACGCTACTAATGCTTTCTTTCCTTTTGATTTCTTCTAAATCACAGTTCAGAATTTTTGACCTATATTGAATTTCGCACAACTTCATTATAAAGTCAGAAGTGTTTGTGCATACATTCCTTTCAACACAGGGTTTAAATTTTAAGCTAAACTGAATAGAAAAAAAATGGATAATTTATATTGCCTTCCCCGAGCAAAATTCATCTTTACTGGCCTTCAAGCAATCAAAGACTTACTCATGAGAGTTACACTATGTTGAAAAGCCAGTAGGAACAAAATGGCCCTGGAGACTAAAAGCATACTCATATTGTGAAAACAGTAAACAATTAATATCAATTTTCTGTTCCCAGAATTAAATAAAAAATAAGCAAATTCGGATCCTTTATATCTAAGGAATCAAGAGTAGAATTCCTAAACATAAATTGTTATGTGTATATTTAAAAAGATACATGGCAAAAAGTATCAAAAAACATAAATTGGGTGATTTACTTTGGCAATATAACAATAATAACAACAGTAATAACTCACATTTATATATATAGCTCTTTTAGCTTCCCAAAATATTTTTAACAACAATGCTAAGTTCCAGTATGTTTAGCTCCATCTCTGTACAAAAAAAAAACAAAGAAAACAGCAACCACCCAAGGTTCTGAAAAACCAAGTGACTTTCCCATAATTCATAGAGCTCCCCCTCCTCGCCATCATCTTATTGCTTCTCCTCTCCCTCCACTCTCCTCCTGCTCTTCCACCATTCCTACCCCTATTCTTCCTTCTCCTCTTCCTATTGTACTACATCACCACCAGTGAGGATGACTACCACTACTACTGGCTATCATTTATATAGACTGAGATTAAAGGGTTGTAACAGCATTCTATATATGTTTCCTCACCGAATCCTCACAACAATCCTGTGATATACTTCCCATTTTACAGATGAGAAAAGTGAAGGTGAAAGAACTGAACTGACTTTGCCCAGGGTTATATAGCTTTTAGGCATCTGAGTGGGGATTAGAACTCCAGTCTTACTGATTCTGAGTTCACTGGTCTTACCCACTGTGCTATCTATTAGTCTTCAACATGTCAGAGGAGATACTCTTCTGAGTGGAGTTCTCTTATCTCCCAGGTTCAGTTGCCACTATGCCAACTCACTTCTCAGGATTATTTTGAAATGGTAAGATCCCTGACAAGGACCCTTATCAGTCCTAGTGTTAGGAGCTTTTTCTGAATTTCTAAGTAATCAATCAAGTGATCAATTAAAATATTTCACCAGGATGCTTATTCTCAAGTTTACTGCATACTGTGCATTTTGCAAACTCAAATAACTTCAAATTTGTAGTCCTAATTAACTTCCCCAAAAGAGTGTTGCTAGGTAGCACAGTGGATAGACACCTGGGCTTGGAATCAGGAAGACCTGAGTTCAAATACAGGCTTAGAAACTTCCTAGCTATGTGACCTTGGGAAAGTCATTTAACCTTTATTTGTCAGTGGAGAAGGAAATGGCAAACCACTCAAGTATCTTTGCCAAGAAAACCCCATGGACAGAAGTCCATAGGGTCATGAAGAATCAGACATAATTTAAATGAATGAACAACAAAAACAAAAATAAAATGTTGTTGATATTTCAGGGTTTTTTTTGAGTGGCCATCAAAAGATTTCCATATTTGGACAGTCTACCTTTGCTCATTCTTAGTTGTACCCACCAGTTAATCTCATTATTTGGTCATAGTACATAAAAACATCATCTGCAAACAGCAGTTTGTTTTTGTTTGTGGTTTTATTTCAAATTCTGTAAAACTTTCATAATGAAGGCAGAAAAGTTCTGTATGAAGATCTGTGTAAGCCTTCATTAAGAGTTACCAAAAAAAGTATTTAATGTATTTAGGAGGCAGAGAAATGGAATGGATTCAGAAAACCTTAGTCAAAATGTCAGCTCTGTTTGTGTCCCTGGGTAAGTAGTTTAGTCTTTCTGGGTCTCAGTTTCCGAATTTGCAAAATAAGTACATACAAATCTTTAATGGAATGTAGTTCCAGATTGTTAAACCATCACAAATTAGACTCAGCACTACACTAGTCAAGGAAAAACAACCACCATGGAATGTGTCATAATAGGATGGGAAACCATACATCATAATGCCGGAGGAAGTTGAAGAACAGCAATAATGATTACTTTTGTGTTTATTAATGCTAAATTACATTAGAACATTTATCAAAACTGAAGTGAGATAGAGACAAATACCAACTAAAAGCCTTATTATAAGTATCATTAGTAACTATATGACACCAAATGAACTCATGAGGGTCTCTCAAAATAAAGAATAACATTTTAAATGCATTGTTATTACAAGCTCATTTGATATTCATTTTAATTTCAATGATTATAATGAATTCACTTTATATTCAAACAGATGTCACATGTGCTTCTGCCAAAGTTGCAATATAATTCAGCCTTAGTTAAGTACAAGTAAATGGATACTTAAAATTGAGTGTTACCAAGAAGGAAAGGAAAAAAAAAACAATTGTAACATCCATTAGCTCTTTAAAATGGCAAATTAGATATTTTTATTAAAATGTATTCTTCCTTACTTTGACACATATGTAATATTACAGTATAAGGAAACTTTCTGTGACAACTAATACTTTTCCTTTCAAGAGCTACCCAGGGGATTAGACAAATTGGAAAGAAAAAAAAAAAAGAACAGCATGGTCTCGTCGTATAAGAATAGAGGGGTGTGAGGTGGGGAGGACCACAGCAACAGGGTTAACTTGTACATGAAATACATGACTTGTATAGACTATAAAGAATAAACTTAGGGGCATTCTATATTTAGCCAGAATAAATATTCCCTTACAAGGTATATGATTTTAGGGTTCCAAATAAACCCCTTCAAAATTTTCCCCCCAACAGCAGCTGGTTGATATAAAATATTGCAACTCTGAGAACTTCATCCCTTTGCTTTAATTTTCAAATTGTTGTTATATAATATCCCTGGGAGGTACAACCTTGTAGTCTGTTTTCTGTCAGTTTACATGCTAACATGGTCAAAGATCAGACTTTGAAAGGGAGAAGGGGGATAAAGACAAAGGAATGGAGACAACAGGGCATCATAGAAAGAAGTGTTCCCTGGAAGCAAGGATACCTAAGCTCTAGTTCTAGCCATGCCAACACCTATGTATGGTTCATCACACAATGTGGGGAGCCAAAGAGGCCTGGTTCAGGACTCAGATGTTAAATCCTAATAGTGGACTTTATTAAAAGAGCTCTTTGAGACTCAACTTCTCTGTTAAATTAGCTCCTGAATTCTTTGTTATAGGTTACACTTATAAGGATGTTGTTTGAGTTCTGAGACCAATAGGCTCTTCCCCAAGACTTTAGTTATTAGGCTGCTATGCAAATGCCCTCTATGATCCAAGTTTTGGCTTAGGCCTTGAAGCCAGATCTGAAGAGCATCCTTTGTAATGTGACTGCATGTGAAAGGAGTTAACTGACTCTTCCTAAGACTCTCTGACACTAGAGAACAAATCCTTATCAAATTATCTATTCTGTGCTACTTCCAGGATACAACAGACTAAGGTAATGATAAGAAAACTTGAGTCCCCTTCCTTTGTCTCATTGCTCTATAAAAACTTTGTCCTAAGAATCAATAAATGGAGTTCTTGGTTCTTCCTTGAATTACCCACATGACCTGGTTATTTCTTATTCACCTCTCTGAATCATGCTTAGTGCTGGACCCTGAGTAGCCCACAGCAACACAACAAGCTGTATTCTCTGTCTCTGTCTCTCTGTCTCTCTGTTTCTCTCTCTGTCTCTCTGTTTCTCTCTCTCTCTCTCTCTCTCTCTCTGTCTCTCTCTCTCTCTCTCTCTCTCTCTCTCTCTCTCTCTCTCTGTTTCTCTCTCTCTGTTTGTCTGTCTCTGTCTCTGTCTCTGTCTCTGTCTCTCTCCAAACTGGAGTATATGTCCCAGTGCCAGTCTTATTATCAGGAAATAGAAAGTGTTCGTTGGATCTAAATATCAAGATAAAATTCTCCATTTTATATGGATACAATTCAAAAGCGATAACATACTATTTTTCTTTGACTCTCCCACACAAATAGATGTCTATGAATGTCTGCTAGATGGTTGACTTTGCTCACATTCACACCTAGTATATAGTACACAGTATTTTCTTTGTGAGTCCTCCTAAGTTTGACTACCTTTTATGCTAATTCAGAGAACTAAACAGCTCATTGAGACTATGATATCATAGGATCACAGATTTAGAGACAGAAAAGACCTTGGAACTCACAGAGTTGAATATCTTCATTTTACACACAACAAAGCAGGCTTCAAGAGTTTTAGCGACTTACCCAGGGTCACATAGTTAGTAAATGTTTGTGTTGGAATTTGAATCCATATATTCCTGTACCCAAGTCTAGTCCTCTACTCGCTACTTAATTCTTCCCCACATTGATGACTCATTTTAAACCAGTGTAGGGTATGGTAAGTGGCTGTTTCCTCATTCTGACACTGCTATGCTCGTACTTTTGCATATAGCAGCCATTGTCAAATGTTTGCTGAATTAAAATTCTCTCTTTGGTTGAGTGCAATTTTTATCCCAATATAAAAACTCAAATGTGGTGAGTGAAAGATGAAATGACTGAGGAAACGAAGATTTGAGATACTAAGCAGATCAATTTATTAAGCAATGCATGCTAACCGCCTAACAAATTGGGACCAAGTGCCCTTAGCTTTGGCACTAGACCTGAAATACAGGGGGAGACAGACTTATGTGTTAAAATCAATGAATCAAAGAACAGTTAAAACTAAAGGAATTAACCAGGATACAAAATTAGATAATCTGATTTCTAATTGGAGGAAAGATTAAGGAGAGCAAACAGGTCTAGTTCCCTGAAATCAGGGAAATTCCCTGACATCCCACTCCCCCCCAAGTGTCTGTACTCAATCAAAGGAACATGGAAATAAGAACTGATTGAACAATATGATGCCCATTTTCAGGTCAGACAAATGGGTTGCTTAAGATTCGTAATTGTAAGAAAACTCTTTGCACCTATATTTGCTTCCGAGTTGGTTTCTAGTCAGCATAACCGAGGTCCTTAGTTAAGAGTCTCTAAGCAACAAGTAGAGATGGTCCAGTTTCCCAACCATGAAGTGCTAGGTTTAAATAATGCAATACCCTCCCCCCTTCCCACATACAATTCCTACAATTGAATGAAGTTTTCTCACAGGACAGAAATTGAACTAGACCCATTATTAAATCGGAAGGGAACAGAGTTAGCTCCAGGAATGAGTCACAAGATGGAGTCAGTGTGGTTCACTCAATTCCCACAATTAAACACTTGCTATTCTAATTCCCTCACAAGCAATTTACGTACAAAGGTCATCTGGATCCCCCTCTCTCATGAAAACAGCCATCATCAAAAAAAATAGCAAATACACACACACACTCATAGTAATTTTTTCTCTATCTAACCATATGCCCAAATACATCAAATCTATTTTATCGTATCATTTTAACCACAGCGTTTTTTGGTGTCTCCCAGAAGAAAGATATTAATTTTTCCCGAACAAGGACACCTCAGACATTTAACCAATATATACAAAATACATCAGTATGATGGCCAAAATTATTATTAGTGTAGATGACTGGGGCTTTGTGCCAGCTTATCAACATCTGAGGGAGAAGCAGAATACACTTTTCTGGCTTGTCAATTCCATGTTTCATAATTTTCCAGTGTCTCTGAAACTATGCCATAATCATCCCTACTCCTTTGTCTGGCCACAGTTCACCATACCAAGAGTCTTATTTCCATCATGCCACCTAGGGCTTGCCTGCCCCTCACCACCATGCCTCATGCTAGTTACCTCATTCCACTACTCATTTCCTCAAGCAAGTTGGAGTCTTTAATCATAGGTGCAAGCTCGTTCCTCTGTTATAAAGGTGCCATTACATTTCTAAATACAATTGGATGTAATCAAAGTACACTGTTCTCTTCACTTATAAATACATCAAACTCCTGCTGGACCTGTGGACTCATTCATAGGGGATTTGTCAGGCAAAGTGAGGTGAGGTCTTCTTATATCTTAGATGATCTCTTCCCCTAAGTGAATTTGCCCTGGGTACAAGAATTCCTAGTTACAGCTCTGGTGATGGGATAAGTTAGAGCATACATACCAATACATCAGAGGGGGTATGTATAATGGCAAATTTCCAGAGGCAAAGAACACTAGTAGACTCAGAATTTAAAGTATTTTTTCTTTTACTTTAAAGGAAACAAAACTTACAGGTTCAACTAACTTACCTCTACGTTTATAATAAACCCAACATATCTCTTGCCAAAGGCCCTTCTCCTAACAAAAAAGCTTCAGGAAAGAATACAAACAAAAAAAAAATACATCTATGAATAATGCAAGCCCATCAAATCAAGAATCATGTATTCTTTGTCTAATTCCCTAGAAAAACAGGAGATTTTATTTTATTCATATACTGCTACCTGCACATCTAAGCCCATCCTCTGGAAGGATGAACCAGGTACCTGCACCTGTTGAATTGTTTAGGTAATTCCAGACACCAGCTGAGAGAGTAATTAAAAATGACATTCCATTCTCAGCCTACCTGGGGTGTTCAACAACCTTGACATCCTGCAAGAATAGGAGACGAACTGCTCACAATACTCAGCACTGCTGGTGATGGCCGTGATTTGATCCATGGAGGCACTGTAATTGAGCTGTACCACTGAGTATTTTTCTGGACTGTAGCCGACCACGGGAGTCTGCTTCTGCAAGTCATGATTTACAGTTGACCACACTTTATCTTCTGTGGGGGCAGAGAATGACAAAGACAATGGGTTATTAGAATTCATATAATTCCTCAAAAGTCAGGAAAAAAGATTAGCTGGTTGGAACAGCTGTGTTAGCTGAGGTTAAGCTAGCAAGAATCAGACATAACTAAACCTGCCTACTTTTCAAGAGGATCTCTATAAATTGGGAGTGGAAATGACTATCGAAATATGTGTATCCAGTAAACAATGGGTAGTTTCAAGTAATTGAGGCAGAAAGGGGTTTGGCATCCACATTATCTGGACAATCTCCCCAATTATTTATTTATTTTCATTCAATAAATTCACTAAACAAATTAAATTTATTAAACAAATATTTATTGGTGTATACTATAGGCAAGATATTATGTTAAACAATAGGGAGGGTGGAATATAAAGACATATACAACAGGGTCTCAGCCCTTAAGGAATGTTCATTTTGGCAGATAGGTAAAAAACACTGGCTTTGGATGTAGGGGACCTGGGCCTGAGTCTCAGCTTTGCTGTTTACTATCTGTCTGACCTCCAGGAAGTCCTTTAGCCATTCTTTGGACCTCAGTTATGTCAGGAGAAACAAGATCAGTGGATTCTCTATCATTCTTTCTATCCTTTACCATACTTCTTAGCTCCAAATCTATAGTGTGATTTTTTATGAATAGTTAAGATTGAGGACAGTGAATGGTACTATAGTCAGTGTGATATGAATTTAGAAGAAGAGGGAGTAGGTTGTACTAAAGTACTCAAACAATATTTGAGAGAGGAGGTGGGGTTAATATCTAAAAGATATCATACCTAAAAGATATCAAAGAATATCATACCAAAAAAAATCATACCTAAAAGATATCAAAGAATTCTGCAGGAAGACATGTAGGGGGAGGGAAGGCATGCTAGGAGCAAGAGAATGGCATGAGTTTCTTGTGTGGGGAAACAAGAAAGTGGTACACAAAAGCCTCTCAATGTCAGCTCACACTTCTCTTCAAAGCAACCTAAAAGAAAGAAAAAATCCCCCAGATATGAAAACTTTTGTGAAGGAAATATACTATAATACAAAATTACCTTAATCAAATATAATGAGTAAAAATTATATGTATATATGCATGTGTGTATATGTGACTAGGATGATCCCCTTAATTCTTCTTAAGAGAATGAAACTGGAAAGACTGAATTAGTCAGGAGAAAGAAGATTAATGTCAGAGAAGGAGGAAGAATAAATGTCAGATCTTAAAACACCAGGTCATTCAGGGAGAAGGGAACAATAATAGAGACTTGTGCTCAAAAGACCAAACTGGAATAATTTGTGACCCAGTGGAGGCTCCAGTTCGAAGAAACAGATTTTGCTTCCAGAGATTAATTTTAAGAATGTCTTCCTTGGAGGAAGAATCCCTGCCTCTTTATCAGATGATTTCTCATTATTATTTCCCAAATGTCCTTCTTAATAATGTTATTCTCCAGTGTGATATTATGCAAAGAACACTAATTAGATACCAGACAACCTGGGTTGGATTCCACTAATCATCTGTATGACCTTGTCTAAGTCATTTAACTTCTGTAGTTTCACATCCCAAATCCAGCATCCTAGTTTCCCTATTTCCCTCACCTTTGGGCCAATTTGTCTAAACAAAAACAGCAATAAGGCATGTTTCTGTTTATGTAAAATTCTGAATCTCCAAGGAAATGCGTATTAGGAAAAGAGATCCTTATACAGGTTAAAGCATTTGAGTACTCTGGGGGATAATCAACTTGATATTGTCAGTTTCTACCAAAATATTTTTTTCTTTTGAAGAAGATCTATAGACTGTAACCATTCATTATATTATGCTTTGACAAATGCTGTGGATATAACTTTACTGGTTTTATATGCATTTTCTTTTGCTTTAAGTCTTGTGGCAGTTTGTTAAAGGAATAAACCCAAAAATTAGCAAAAAAAAAAAAACCTTTATTTTTAGTTTACACGATTCATTTCCACAAGATTTTGAATTACAAATTTTCTCCCCATCTTTCCCCTACCCACCACCCCAGAACAGCGATCCCACTGAATACTCCCTACCCCAATCTGCTCTTTCCTATATCCTCCCCCATTCCCCTTCCAGCTTTCCAGTAGGGCAAGATGGATCTCCATACCCCAGTGCCTGTATATCTTATTTCCCAGTGCATGTACAATAATAATATTTTTTTAAACATTTGATTTTAAGCTTTGAATTCTAGATTCTTTTCCTTCTTCCCTCATCACCCACCCTTACAGGGAAGATAAGCAATTCAATATAAGTTGTATATGTGTAATTACAAAAAAAACCCATTTCCATAGTGGATATATTGTGAAAGACTGACTGTATTTCCCTCCATCCTATCTCGCCCCCCACTTGTTCTATTTTCTACTTTGACCCTGACCTTTTCAAAAGTGTGAGCTGTTAACTACCCTCCCCCGCAATCTGCCCTCCCTTCTATCATGCCCCCTCTTATCTCCTTCCCCCCTACTTTCCTGTAGGGTAAGATACCCAATTTAGTGTGTATATTATTACCTCCTTAAGCCAAATTCAACAAGAGTAACATTGACCCACTCCCTTTGGCCTTCCTGTTTTTCCCCTCCATTGTAACAGTTTTCCTTTGCCTCTTTTATATGAAATAATTTACCCTATTCTGTTTCTCCCTATCTCCTCTCATTATATTCCTCTCTCACCTCTTTATATTTTCTTTAAAATATCATCCCTTCCTATTCAATTGATCCTGTGCCCTCTGTCTATGTATATCTGTACATGCATATACACATACTCACATATGTATTCATATGCATATATACCTTTACATATAGACATATATATGTATATATACATATATATATACACATATGTATATTCCCTTCAACTATCCTCATAATGAGAAAAGTTTCATAAGTTACAATTATCATTTTTCCAAGTAGAAATGTAAATAGTTCAACTTGGATAAGTTCCTTATGATTTCTTTTCCCTGTTTACCTTCTCATGTTACTCTTGCTTCTTGTATTTCAATGTCAAATTTTCTATTCAACTCTGGTCTTTTCATCAAGAATGCTTGAAAGCCCTCTATTTCATTGAATTACCATATTTTCCCCTGAAACATTCTACTCAATTTTTCTGGGGAGGTGATTCTTGGTTATAATCCCACCCCTTTGACCTCCAGAATATCATACTCCAAGCCCTGTGATCCCTTAATGTAGAAGCTGCTAGATCTTGTTTTATCCTGATTGTGTTTCCACACTATTCCAATTGTTTCTTCTTGGATGTTTGTAATATTTTTCCTTGATCTAGGAACTCTGGAACGTGGCTGTAACATTACTAGAACTTTTCTTTTTGGGATCTTTTTCAAGAAGTGATGGGTGAATTCTTTCAATTTCTATTTTACCCTCTGGTTCTAAAATATCAGGGAAATTTTCCTTGAGAATTTCTTGAAGGATGATTTCTAGGTTCTTTTTTTCATCATGGCTTTCTGGTAGTCTAATAATTTTTCAATAATCTCTCCTGGATCTATTTTCCAGGTCAGTGGTATGAGATATTTCACATTGCCTTCTCTTTTTTGCACTTGTTTGGATCTGTTTTATAGTATTTTGATTTCTCATAAAGTCATTAGCTTCCATTTGCTCCAGTCTAATTCTGAAGGAATTATTCTCTTCAGTGAGCTTTTGAAATTCCTTTTCCATCTAGCAAATTTGGCTTTTTAAGGCATTCTTCTCCTCATTGGCTTTTGGGGCCTCTTTTGCCATTTCAGTTAGTTTATTTTTTAAAGTGTTATTTTCTTCAGTCAGGTTGTTGACTCACTTTTCATGATTTTCTTGCATCATTATCATTTCTCTACCCAATTTTTCCTCCACTTCTCTTTCTTGGTTTTCAAAACCCTTCTTGAACTCCTCTATGGCCTATAACAAGTTCATATTTTTCTTGGAAGCCTTTGGTGTAGGAGTTTTGACTTCATTGTCTTCCTCCCATTTCATGATTTGATCCTATTTGTCCCCCAGAAAAGAATCTAAGATTTGATTACTGTGTTTGCTTTGTTTGCTCATGTTGCCACTTAATTACGTGGCTTTTGAGCTTTTTGCCATAGTAGAACTCTGCTTCCAGAAAGGAGAGCTTTGTCCCAAATCACTGGAGTTTTTCAGCTGCCAGAGCTATTAGTTGGGTGCCCTCTCTGAAGCCTCCACAAGCTCTGGCACCTGGTTACACACCCCAGGACCTCCACCTCAGACAGTGATACAGATCCAAGCAGGTTAAAGCAAGAACAATTACTGCTCTGAATGGCCACTTGGTCCCCCTACAATCTGCAGTCCATGAGCTCTGGAGCAGCCATGCAGTGGCAGCTACCTGTGCCTCCACTGCTTCTCACCTTCTCATCTGGGGGCAGAGGCTGGACCACATTCCCAGACCCCCCGTTCCTGCAAAGTCCACACTGACCTTTTACTTTGCATTTGGCATTTATGGTTTGATAATTCTGGAAACTGCCACAGCTGCTGGTGATCCACTCTCCCAGAGTCCAGCCACTGCTATTTGGGGACACCCTAAGGCTAAAACCATGGGGTCACACAGGGCTGGGCTCTGGTCCCAGTGTGCTGGGATGGATCCTTCCTGCCAGCCTGCTGGGCTGCCTTCAGTGGGAGATTTGTTTTTCTCTGTCACTTTGTGGGTTCTGTAGCTCTAAAATTTGTTTAGAGTCACATTTTATAGATATTTTAGGTGGTTATGGGGGGACCTCATGGAGTTTTCCTGCTTCTGCACTGCCATCTTGGCTCTGCCCCACCTTTCACTATTTTTTTCTCTTAATTTTCTTTATGTTGAAAATTTGCATTGGGTCTTAATTTTTTAGTCATACTGTAAGTGCTTATGAATCAGAATCTTCCATTAAATTTCTAATTTAATGCTTCATTATAGAAAGAAGGTGACTTTGGGTTTGAAGACTGGACCAGAAGAAAGTAAGACTGGGTAGATATAGGACACCAGTGACATGCTGTGTGCCTGTCATCCAAGCATGAGCCTATATACATGACTTCTCACCAGGTTACTATGAGTTGGTGGATTTTAAAGAAAATTTTTACCTACAACTCATGAAGACTGTCTATTAAGGCATAGAAGGGTTAGAGTCAGAACTGATGGAATAAATACACTTATGGATGAAAAAATGGATGGTTTGAAATGTCAAAGCATCAAAGTATGAGCTGGGAAATCTCCATTACTTTTTTTCTTTAATTCATCAAATAAATCATCAGCATCACATTGAATATAGCAAGGGCTAAATCTACTATTCAATATGCATTTGGGAGAAAAGAATTGCTTTGGATAAAAGAGAGGAATTTAATATTGCCCTTGATTGTTTGTGCTTTCCCCTATTGGGGTCTACGTTCTGTTATCCAATGATGATCCAGGGCACTTTATGATATCAGCTAAGTAAAGATGATAAAATTTTCTTATCCTATTGCTGTACATATGTATGCCTCAAAGTATGACACATTTTGGAATGTGTAGCTTGACCCTAAAATTATGAATGTTATTCTCTGTGGTCCAGCAATGTGCCAGGTCACTTTTAATAATTTAATAGAATCTTTATTTGTTTCCTGTTGAATACTGTTAAGATTTCTAGGGTCTAATATTCAAAATTTTTGACCACTGGATCAGATTTTACCTTTCCAGACTCTTATCATGCTAACTTCCAGGTAAGGAAACTACATCTACCAATGAAGGTTGGCACTTTATTTTGACTTTAAGGTCTTTGAGATTTGCCAAGAGCACTGAGAGACTGAATGATGTGCCCAGAGTCACACAGTTAGCACGTGTCAGAAGTTCCAAAGCCAGACTTCAATCCATTATGCTTCACTGCATTCCCTCTCCTCTCTTTCCATATATGATATGTTACATATTACATAATATGTGATGTGAACATACACACATGTGTGTATATTTGATAATTTCTTATCTATGTACACACATGCTCATATAGAGCAGAAATATAATATTTTTCAGCCTATTTCTTGAACTAGCCTCAAAAATTCTTCAATCTACTACAAGATGGGCCCTGCATCTGAACTGTGATTTACAATATAGAAAACAAATCCAGAACAATGTATAGAACTTAATGAAATTGGATGGGTTGGAAACAAAAAGATCTTTGTTTTATACTGTTTAAGAAAAGCAATTATCCAGTAAAATGCAAAGGAAGCAAGCTTTTGCAAGACCAATGCCAAGAAGCTGTTAAACAATTTGGCTGCTAAAGCTCATGTAACTCAGACAGACAATGTGTTTCTAAGGCACATAAATTTATCTTATAGTTCACAGATGGGATTTTGCATAATCCCTGACCTGGGCTGGTTCAATGGACTATCTAAAACAAAACTAAAGAAATGGAGTAAATTAAGGCTAGGTTTCCAGCCCTTGTTAAACAAGGCATACTTAAAGATTGACTTCATTTGTTTCTCCATTGAACAAGGGACTACTACTTCATGTTCAAAGCACACATAATAGGCACTGTGAGAATGTAACATATGTCATATTAAGGGCTGCTACTAGGGTCGCTTATAAAATCCTTCTTCTGTCAACACTGGGGAGTCCATTAAACAGAGAGACCCCAGTGGGTTGTGGGAGAGATTTACCATTAGGGTCTGATAGGAACTTCTTTTGCCTCAAAGTGATAGTCCTACTTTTGATTGAGAAGACAAAGAGGAAGAGGCAATTGGAAACAGAAATCAGTGTAAGGCTGAAGATCAATTAGGAACTTACAAGTATTTGGAACGAAGGGTCTCGGTGAGGGAAACAACTATGGAAGTGGAAAGCAATGAGCTGTGAGTTGTCCACAGGGCTATTGGTACAAGGTTATGTACCTCTTTACCTCTTTGCTACTTCTCCAGTCAATGATTAAATGTGTAACGGGCATGGATTGGTGCCATTATCCCTATATTACAGGTGAATAAACTGAAGCTAAAAGAATTTAAGTGACTTGCCCAAGGTCACACAGATATTAAAAACCTGAGAAAGAATTTGAACTCAAATCTTTCTCACTCTCATTCCAACACTCCATCTATGAGGTAGATGTAAAAGATACACATCTATGCATACATGTAAATATATATGTATGTATATATATATAATATTCACTATCCATGAGAGTATTCCTTCAAATTTATTAGCTGTAATTTTAATAGTTTTGCTCACCATTATCATCAGCAGCAACATCATAATCATTACTTTTTTTATTTGCTTAAAGATTTATGATAATTCTTATCTGAACTTTTGTAAAGCAAGTCCTGAATTTTATCGTAATTCCTTGGTTTCACTGCCACCAGGTGCTATTATTTACCAGTAGCTTAGGTAGCTAAAAATAAACAGCTTGAGCCTGACCACTTCATGATTAGGGTGAAACAAATATACAGATTTCCTAAATTAAAGACACAGTACTCTTGTTTGTAAGCAAAACATAAGGTGTTTGTAAACTTGTCATCATATGTGGTAGAAAGTAATAAGTAAATAACAAGAAGCAAAATGAACTGCCAGACATCTGAAATACTAATTAATACATAAAATAAGAATGAAATATTTACCAGAGAAAAATACTTGAAGATGATAGAAAATCATTCCATATTAACTTTGTTGTCCTCGAAGCAACCTGGGACATTGGCAACACTGCTGCGGACACCTCCAAACACTGACTATTGCTATATACTTTCCATTTTCTCTCTCTACTTTCTTAATTCCATATCACTGTTTAAGCACCTTTTAAGCCATACTCTTTTGAAATCATCCCTCCAGGATTTTTTATTAAGCTACATTATCCTATTTATATTAACCTTTATTAAATTGTTCCCTACTGGCAAAGTCAGAAACAGGGACCCAATATTTACTGGTCCTTAGTTCATTATAATGCCATACATACATATGTATGTGTGTGTATACACACACATACATATATATCTATATATGAAAATCCCTCATCTCCATAAAAAGTCATAACCAGTATACAAAAGGATGAACTGCCCTCTTGCAGAAGTGACAAGAACTCAAATATCTGAAGCAATGACTAGGAAGAGAAAACATGGGATAAGAGAAAGGGCTCTGGCTTTTGAGTAAAAGAACCCAGATTCAAATATGACCTCTAAAAGTTGTGACTATTACTACTACTACTACTACTACTACTACTACTACTACTAGCTTATATTTATATAGTACTTACAGTGCGCCACACACTGTGCTAAGTGCTTTATAGTTGTTATTTTATTTGATCCTCACAATACCCCTGGAAAGTAGATGCTATTATTTCTATTTTACAGATGAGAAAACTGAGACAAACAAGTTAAGTGACTTGACAAGGGTCACACAGCTAATGTAAGAGTCTGAGGTCACATCATAACAAAGATTTTCCTGACTCCAGTCCCAATGCTTTATTCGTTATGCCTAGTTGCCCTACTACATGTATGACTTCGGTCAAATTACTTAGTTTTCTGGACCTCAGTTTCCTCAAGTGTAAAACTATGGTGGGTAGTGGTGAAAGGTTTGAATGAGATGTTCTTTGAGGTCTCTTCCAGTTCTGGGTCTATGATCCCAAGGAAAGAGGGAAAGCTTTATCTAAGTAAGTATGCCAAGTCCTCAGGTAGCCTTTCTGAAGGTCCTGTGGACTGACTCTGCTGGTGACAGATTCAGTTGTAGCCAGCCTCCTCAGCAATTGATACCCACTTGTTTCCACTCCTATTTGTGTCTAAGAATGAGAGAAATCCCTTGCCTCAGTTTTCTCTTCTCTCTCTCTCCCTGACTCTATGGGTTTCATTTTAGCCCTGGACTCTCCCCTAATATGAGTTAAAAATGCCATTATAACATCTTCTCTAGTTCCTTGAACAAAGTCTCCAAGTCCTAAGAGAACAAATATAGTCCCTTATTAGCATCAACTATATTAATACCACCATTTATGTACTATTTCTGGTGGTATCTTGCATCTCCTCTAAATTCAACTTGAGTTACCCTTGGTTTCCTGGCCATATAAAGAAACCAGCCACTGTGTTACTTAATTCTGTCTTCTTATCTTCTGACAGAATTCTGACAGTAATCGAAGTGTCATTTATGCTCTAACATTGAGGTTTGCCTTTAGGTGAATTAAAGTTCCATTAACTTACATAGGCCAACTGTATTTCCTTCCTGTTAGAAATAGCTTCCAGCCCACAATTTTCTATCCTCTGAGTGACATTGCATATTTTTGCTTTCATAGATGCTTCCTTCTGTCTTAGTAGTTTTGGTCAAAATACTTTTTCTATGCTACATTATATGGTAACATAATAAACTAATAACTCCCTTGAAAGATGATATATATTTTTTCATTATATATTTAATAAGATACAATTATGTGTATTTAAAATTTTAAATTTAAGCAAACATAACCACAATAAAAAAATTATGATTTCCTCCTAGTCCTACCTCAAGGAGAGTACTGTAATCACCCAAAATCAGAGTGTTAATGAAAATAATTCATTAATAATCCTGAGATAGGGGCAGCTAGGTGGCACAGTGAGTAAAAGTGCCAGCTCCAGAGTCGGGAGGACTTAGGATCAGTTCCGGCCTCAGATACTTAACACCCACACACACAAAAAAAACTGGCTATGTAACCTTGGGCAAGTTACTTAACCCCAATTGCTTTAAAAACAATAATCCTGATATAAAGTTGTCTTAGCATCATCATTCACACACATAGTTATTTATTCAGGAAACTAACTTTCTTTTTATTTTCTTTATAAGGTGTGTCTTGCCAGTATACTTTGATGACTCTGGAACAAAAAGTGACTTTGTGCAACTCTACCTACCTTCCATCAATTCATGCATGGGTCAAGGCATTGCCTATGACATCATTGGTCTTCTTTGAAAATGAAGGATGTACAACAATGTGTGAACATCTATAATTTTCTTCTTCATGTAAAATCATTTGGTTCTAGTAATCATGATTGACACCCTTTATATAGCACTAAGGCTTGCAGAGCATTCTACAAACATGTCATTTTATCTTCATGACAACCTTGGGAGTTAAGTGCTATTATTTTCTCCATTTTACAAATAAGGAAAATTATTTTTCTAGGGTCACACAGCTAGTGAGTGTCTGAGGCAGGTTTCAAACTCTGATCTTCCTGATTTTTGGTCCTATTGTCTATCTTTTGCACCATATAGGAATAATATCTGAGATCTAGAGTGGGAAGGGACCTCAGAGGTCATCCAGTACAACCCCATCATTTTATAGTAAAGGAAATTAAGGTACAGGGATGCCTTGCCCAAGGTCTCACAGGTAGCAGTTGCCAGATGCAGGATTTGAACCAGGTCCTCTGCTTTGAAACGCACTATACCTTCTTCCACTGTACCATATGGATTAGGTAAGACTTAGGCAAGTTTGTTCAATTATTGTTAATGAGCATTCATAGCAGTCTTCTGGCTCTTTAACATCTGTTCAATTGTATGTGGACATCCATATAAAATAGAATACAGATATGCTATTTTGTTGGCATAAAAACCATTTACTGTGTATGTATTTTGTATTTGATTCATAATATATGCATCTATCCCATTTCAGTGACTCCTTGGGTGCCATTAAATCTTAGGTGTTAAATGAATATTAATAGTTATGAGAGTATCTTTTATCTAGAAGAAGGAAGGGGAAAGTGGGATAGGTTTTCCTTTTCTCAACACAAACACATAAAATTAAGATCTTTAATTCTTCACCTTCATAATCATAGTAGGTTTATATAATAAAAAGACACTTAATATATGAGATTTACATATATATATACATAATATAGAAAGCATGCCAATTTCTGACACCTTTTGCTTCATATATTCACTGGAAAGAATTTGGCAAAGTAGTAAATTTGACATATTCTTTCAATTACTATGTTGTGTGAAATCTATACATTCTTTATGAGTACAGAAGTGTTCTATTTTAAGCATCTCTCTCTTTTGGAAATCACACACATAAAAAGTACACAGTTGTATTTTGTTTTCCCCAAGTCCTTATTTTTCCTCTTACAATGTGGCATTTTGGGGGACCTTTGAGACAAAAGTGGAAAATGACATGGAAAATTCTATGTCCTCAGCAATCAACACTAGTCTTTGAGATCTCTTATCTTTGCTCCATTGAGGGTAACATCTCAGGAACTCCTGAGGACCCTCTGACTCTCACGTATGAGGGCCTTAAAGGCTCAACATATGTAGAATCCTTTGGTTAGTCTGTTTTTCAAGATCAAGGTCAAGATTCTTGCATGGAAAGAACTCTGGCCAGGGATTATTGCAGATAAGCAGACAGAAGTCCTACAGGACCATTCTAGAATGATGAGTCCTTTAAGATACTATCTTAATTCAATAATTATTTATTGAGAGCCTATCATATGCAAGTCACTTTGCTGAGTACTTGGTTTCATGGAGATAAAGATGAATGAAATACATTTTCTGCCCTCAAAAAGTTTGCAATCTAACCTGGTGAGATAATGTGCAGAAACTCAGCTACTTCCCTTTGGGCAAGAATGCAATAAGGAATTATCCATAACTTAAATGTGTCCAGAAGTTTAAAGGGACAGGAGTTAGTAAAGTTAGCCCCAAATTATAGGACTCAAAAAGAGTATTAGCAAACTCAGAGCAATGAGTCATTCTGAGATTTAGTCAGTCTGCTTACAAAACTTCCAAACTTTTCAAAAAGAGCAGTCAGTTTCGATTGTTTCTGGATTTATTGAATTTCAGACACTAAATCCTTTTCCATGAACCTCTCTTACCTTTTTTTCTACCATCACCTTGCTTGATCTCCATGACTCTTGAGAAAATGCCTGACTCACTAAGGCTGCCTGCTTTATTTCCTTCTACTATGGGATTCTGGCAATGCTATGCCCTGTGGAAAACAGTGACGAGAGAGTATTCACAGAATGATATTCTTTGCTCTTAGCTCTCTACTGACCCTGCCTGGTCCTGCATTTCTCTGACCTGGCTAGGATAGGCAGAATCTTTTACCCTGGTGAACCCTTGATAGCCCAGGTTCCCTCAGGACAGGGCAGATCACTATGACAAAAAATGACTGACAGGTTGATGTTGACTCGTACTTCTTGGACTCACTTTGGATGTTGCCAACTATATATGGACTTCACTATAAGCAAACCTGAGCAATAAACACCTGTAGCAGTAAGAACCCCAGTGTCCCCAGGGTGTCTGCCAACACAGTTTCTTGGATCTGCTTTGATAAAGGAAAGCAACTCAAAATGGGTTAACAAGCTTACTTTAATCAGTCAAACATATATCGTTTACCTCATTCAGGGGAAAAAGGTCAGCACCCCGAACTTCAAAGTATACAGGCAGAATTATCAAGACAGAAACAGATCAAGTAGCCAGTTTCCAAATTGTCCAAGCATTACATCCATACCAAATCAACATCTGGGTTTCAATATCTGGGTTTTTCAAAGCTGGGGGGGGGCCCTCTGGACAACGGCTTCCCAGAATCCATATCAAATCACAGAACACTTCTCAAAGTGAGCCCCAAAACAAAGCTATACATCAGGGCTTATATAGCCTTCTCCTGGCTCAGAGAATGTAACAACCTTTTGGACCCACTTGCCAATCAAAAAGTATCAACTGAAAAACAAGCCTCCCACCCCAGGCCCCAGGTGCACTTTAGCCTAGGGGCAGGGAAGATCTTTAAAATTTACCTTCCCCTTACAACACCTAACTTTAAAAAAGTTAGATGTGAGAAAGGGTCTTTATCCACTTTGCAAGTGAATTATTTGTTTTACTAAAGGAATAATTTTCATTCACTTGTCTTTATTTTTTTAACAAAAATGTACTGATCATTCACCATGTGCCAGGTACACTGACAGATGCTGACAGTATATATACAAAGAGAAAAAACACAAGAATCCTTGCCCTCTAGATTATATTAGGGGAATTAACATGCATACAGAGAAGAAAATATATACAGAGTATATAAAAGTAATTTTCAGAAAGGTGTGGAGGCCACTAGCAACTGTGGGATCAGAAGAGTCTTCATGCAGGACAAGGAACTTCAGTAAAGCCTTAAGGGAAACTAGGGAATCTAATAGGTAGAAGGATAAAACAGAATATTCCAGGTGTGGGAGGAAAGTTTGTGGGAAGGCACAGAAATGGGGGGTAAATGCCATGTATGTATGGAAATGGCAAAATAGCTAGTCTGACTTGAGTACTTTCAAATAGTAAGATTCCCTAATACCTTCAGAATATGATTTGATTTTCTAAAATTAGATTTAAACACAAATTTTAGGAACATTTTTGTTGTTCAGTTATTTCAGGTGTGTCTAACTCTTCATGACCCCCACTGGGGGTTTTCTTGACAGGGATACTAGAATGATTTATCATTTTCTTCTCCAGTTCATTTCACAGATGAGGAAACTGAGGCAAACAGGGTTAAGTGACTTGCCCCCATGTAGTATCCAAGGCTACATTTGAATTTAGGTCTCTCTGACTCCAGGTCTGGCCCTTTATCCCCTGCACCACCTAGCTGCCCCTTTCAGAACATATCCATTGTATAAAGAGAGGAAAGTATATCTATAAAACAATTATTTGTTGGGGCGGCTAGGTGGCGCACTGGTCCTGGAGTCAGGAGGACCCGAGTTCAAATTTGACCTCAGACACTTAACACTTACTAGCCATGTGACCTTAGGCAAGTCACTTAACCCCAATTGCCCTCCAAAAAACAAAAAAACAACAACAAAAAAAGTTATTTGTAAATACACCAAAAAATATCCAAATGTCTTTTCTAAAATAAGCATATGGGTCCATAACACAGGGATTTTTTGTTATTCTTAAAAGTTATTGCAATATTTCATTTAGGATTTAATTTGTTAGCTGTTTGTTGCCAGCTTCTTTCACTCAAAATAAATCTACCAGGAACATCTCTAGGTTGCCCTGCCTCTGACATTAGAATGGCTCTGTGCTTCCTTTTCACTCTGTCAGGCTGTTTAAGTCTCCAGGTACTCCATAATACCATCTATGTATGCAACTCAGGTGGTATAAGTGGCTGTAATCACATGTAGGGAAATAAGGCATGTGAAGCAGATGGATCCTCTGCAGGGAACACAAGAAGCTAAGGAAATGAAGTAAAAATTCAGATGATGTTCTGCAGGTGGTAGAAAGTGTTGATTATTCTTATGTTTCCCATTCTAGCCCAAAGATGGATGACAAATAGAAGATGACTATGAACAAGAAATTATAAAAAATGGGAGCTCATCCAACTCTAAAATAACATGGGATTTATTTTTTCCAAAGATATTTTACCTTTTTTTCTAGGAAGGAAAAAAAAACATATTTGTTCATATTTCATTCCATTATGAGGTTGGTAAATTTTATTTATAATAATGCCAAAATTAGTGAATGGATTTGTATCAATACTAGTACAAGATAATCTCCCTTTCCCTTCCCCCCCATCACAATAAGAAATACATATTACCTGTATATCAAATAGCCTATACTTCATCTCAATAACAAAAAGACTTTCTATTCATTGTGAAAGAGCTGACAGTTCCTATTTAGAACAGGAATTGGAAACGAATTAAAGTTTGTATGTATCTAAATTTGACTATAACATTGACCATTTTTTAAAGCTCAAACATCCTAAAAATAAAATTATCAGCTTTTGTTAAGCACATTTTTGATAAAAAACAATCTGTCTTATTCATGCCAACTGTTGCCCTGACATCTTATTCTTGCTCCTTTAACCCTTTCCCCATAAACATCTATATCATCACCACCAAAAGGCATTTAAGCACTCACATATAACATTTATATGAACTGTAGTCTTCTGAGTTATATCCCAATAGACAATTCTATGGACTCAAGCTTCATAAAACTTGGTTTATGCTTAGAAATGCTCTGTCAGAAAAGCAATCATAAGAGATTGTTTAGAATGATAGAATTACTTAGACTTTTCTACTTAGGAAATATTTTTAAATAGTAAAATGTGAGAGCTTAAAAAGGGCATAATGAAAATAAAATGAATGATTCCAAGGACTGTTGGATAAGAAATTCAAATTAGAATTGGGGAAAAACTCTAACTGGCCAGATTCTAGGTTATAAATGACAAGGTGTTTATAGAAACCACTATTATTAAGTCTTAAGTCAGGTGTTTACATTGTACAATGATAATTATTTTATGAGAAAAAATAATAAAACCTTTTGGAAAGTGAAAACATTCTCTCTGCATGTAGAAGGGGACCCTAGATAAAAATCATGTTGATTCTGAGTCTTTTCAATGACATACCAAAAGAGAATAAATATTCTAACACCCATTATTTTGTGTGTTAAAGATAAACATCCTATTTTTAAAAAATCACCTTAAATCCTCTTGGAACTTACAGGAAATTCAAAGGCAGATAAAATGCTTAAAATTTTCTGGTAATCCGCTTTATGTTTCTTTTTTTCCCTCATTACTGAGGCTTTTCATCTTCTTTTAGAAGCAACGCTAAGCGTTTTTAATTCCAAGTTTTAGTAAGCTCACCTGAGAGTTGAGAGCCTTTCTGGTGTTGACCAACCATTTCTATATGAAAAGCTTTGATGTAACACAAAATATTCAATTAGCAAATAACAGCTAGTTTCTACATTAGCTAGAGAGAAGTCTGTGTAAAGGACATTCCTTTCATGTTGACCCTCATTTGCCTCACTGTCAACCTCCTCCACTTAAAAAGATGCAGTGAACAGCATCATTTTACTTCCATGAGTACATTCAAAATGGGGGCCCACTGCCAAGATTTTGCCAAACTGAGCCCTATTTTTCTGTATGCTAAATATAGAATATTTTTGAACATGATGGAAATAGCATTTAACACTCTGGAAGAAAATGTCCAAATACAAAACCACTTGGGACTGGCTAAGAAATAGAAGGGTAGATCAGTGGAAAAGGTTAGGTACACACAGCATAGTAATCAATGATTATAGCAATCTACTGTTTGATAAACTGAAAGACCCAAGCTTCTGGGATAAAAACTCACTGTTCAATAAAGGTTTCTGGGAAAATTGGAAAATAGTATGGCAGAAACTGGGTATAGAACAACATCTGGCACCATATACCAGAATAAAGTCCAAATGAGTACACAATCTAGGTATAAAGGCTGATACTATAAACAAATTAGGGGATCAAGGGATAGTATACCTGTCAGATTTGTGGAGAATGGAGTAATTTATGACCAAACAAGAGACAGAGAACATTTTGAAATGCAAAATAGATCATTTTGATTATATTAAATTGAAAATTTTTTGCACAAAGCCAATGCAACCAAGATTAGAAGGGAAGCAGAAAACTTGGAAAGAATTTTTACAACCAGTGTCTCTGACAAAGGCCTCATTTCTAAAATATATAGAGAACTGAGTCAAATTTACAAGAATACAAGTCATTTCCTGATTGATAAATAGTCAAAGGATATGAACAGGCAGTTTTCAGAGGAAGAAATTAAACCTATCTATATGAAAAAATACTCAAAATCATGATTGATTAGAGAGATGTAAATTAAAACAACTCTGAGGTACCATATCACACCTATCACATTGGCTAACATGACAAAATAGGAAAATGATAAATGATGGAGAGGATATGGGAAGCTTGGAACATTAATTCCTTCTTGGTGGTGCTGTGTGCTGATCCAACCATTCTGGAGAGTAATTTGTAACTATACTCAATGGGCTATAAAAATGTGCATATCCTTTGACCTTCTAGGTTTGTATCACAAAGAGATCATAAAAATGGGGAAAGAATACACATAGCAAAAATATTTATAGCAGTTCTTTTTGCTGTGGCCAAGAACTGGAAATTGAGGGGATGCCCATCAATTGGGGAATGACTAAACAAGTTGTGGTATATGAAAGTAATGGAATACTATTTTGCTATAAGAAATGATGAACAGGTGGACATCATAGAAAACTGGAAAGATTTGTATGAACTGATGCTAAGTGAAGGGAGCAGAACCAGGGGAACATTGTATACAGTAACAGCCACAGTGTTATGTAAGGACCTAAAATAATTCCAAAGGACACATGATGGAAAATGCCAGTCACATTCAGAGAAAAAACTATGGAGTTGGAATGCAGAACGAAGCAGACTATTTTCTTTTTTATTTTTCTTTCTCATAGTTTTTCCATTCATTATAATTCCTCTATGCAACAGGACTAATGTGAAAATGTGTTTAATAGGAATGTATGTGTAGAGCCCATATCAGATTGCAAGCCATCTTGAGAAGGGAGGGGGAAGGGAGGAGGAGAAAATTTAAAACTTCTAAGTGAATATTGAAAACTAAAAATAAATAATTTAATTAAAAAAGGAAAATAACCAAATAATCAACCTCTCCTAGTATTTTATTTTTCTGATTAACTTAGTTTCTATTCACTGAAGCAGCCCCCATTTTGAAGAATATTAGCAAGACAGTCTGACAGATTAATTTCCTTAGTGATAATAATTATCTGGAAATAACTTTTTAGGAAAAGAAAAAACCCTCTATAGATCAGAATTAACAAATTCAAAGGAACTAAAATTTTGTGATTCTGACTCAATTTCAACTCACATACAAATATAAAAGAATACTCATTCTTTTGTGAAGGTATAGGACAAGTGTAAAAAAAATACTTCCTGATAGAATTTAAAATACATATATTATTATATATATATATGTGTGTGTAACATATGTATATGTATACACATTCCATACACATATACTTGTATGTATATTTTTCACTAGAATAAAAATCACAAAAGAGCATATACACACAATATATTCAGAATCATGAGTATGTTTATTTTCTTTGAGCCAGCTGATATACTACATAATAGTTATTTTTTAAAAATGAAACTTAGTATCGCTTTCTCTCATTATTTATGTGGTTGTCTCAATATATTTCCCTGGAGACTAAAAAGATGTATTCTCTAGTGGCAGTAATTAAGAAAATTACTTTAGCTTTTTTGGCAATTTGTGCAAAAATCACAGGACTAATATTAGTCTTCTTTTTCACATATAGTGATATCACAAGACTGAAAAAAATCTGAAATATTTTGTGTCTAAAAATCACAGTCTAAAATTTGGAATTTCTTTTTTTTTAAAAGAAATTGGGGTTAAGTAACTTGCCCAAGGTTACACAGCCAGTTTTTTTGTGTGGGTGTTAAGTGCCTTGAGGTGGGAACCATCCTGGGTCCTCCCGACACCTGGGCCAGCACTCTTACTCACTGCACCACCTAGCCACTCCAAGGTTGTAATTTCATAAGTATGTTGAGACAGAAACCCTCATCTTATCACATGAAACAATTTAGAGGTAATACATAGACACAATTATTACCAAATAGCTAAATATATCCATTATTGCAAGTATATATTTTCATACCACAAATACAAACTCCAACCCTCAATGTCTTCTTCTATTATGTAATTATTGTCCATTTTGTCTAAAAATGTCCAATAGAGGCTCCCTTATAATTTTGAAAAAAATTATCTTGGGCTATCATTGGCATTCTATCTGCTGCCTTTCCTTTTTGTTACATCTCATGAGGCGATTAGACTAAATGGCTTCTGAAATTCCCTGTAACTTTCAATCTTTAAAACTATGAAGTTGCCCTATCTAAATTTATGATCGTATCATCCTTTTTAACTCATATCCACCTTCAAGAACATCTTTCAGGCTACTTCTTGGTACATGTTGATAACATGTTTTTTTTTATCCATTTCATCTGGGTGTCTTATAATTTTGCTTCTTCCAAGACTGTTGTATTGCAAGATTCACAAATATATAGCAACACCAAAGAAATCATGAATAGATAGAACTTTGTTGCAGTGTTTAGTTCATCATAACAGAAAGAACATCATCTCCCAAATGTCACTCAACTCAATCTCTTCCTCATACTCTACAGGAGTAGGCCCATCTGCTTTGCCTTCTGTATCTCTGTGTGTGATTATGTATGTATGTATGTATGCACGTATATATATATATGTAAATATACACGCGCACACACACACACACACACACACACACATAGACTTTCCCAAAAGTCTGCTTTTTTTTTTTAAAGCGTTATTAGCTTAAAAACCTACCCTAAGGCTTTTGTTATAGGTCATATGTATGTTTGTATATTAGGAGTTGATTTGTTGTCATTTGGTTATTTCAATTGTGTCCAAGTCTTCATGTCCCCTTTTTGGGGGTTTTCCTGACAAAGATATAGAAGTGGTTTGCCATTTCCTTCTCCCACTATTGTTCAGATGAGAAAACTGAGGCCACAGGGTTAAATGACTTGCCAGAGTCACACAATTAGTAAGTCTCTGCAGCCACATTTGAAGGTAGATCTTCCTGATTCCAGACCCATGCACTACCTTGATCCATGTATATATAAAGAGAAGCAGGGCAATGTGATATACTAGAGAGTTGACCTCAAATTCAGGAAGACTAGGGTTCTCTATAGCAGATTGGTTTGGGGGTACTGGAAAGGCTCCTTAATTTCTCAGTGTCCCAAGCAAATTCCTAAAACTAAAATTACAGAAAAAAACACAATCTGTATTGTTTGAGGGAATTCCTCACTGGGTGGATGCTTCCCATACTGATGTAATCAGGAAACAGACAGCAGGTACTCTAGAATAAAAGCCAATTTGCCTCCTAATAGTTCTACTAGTTATGGTTTTAAAATAAAGATGTGGTCTGCACAGGGTTAAATTTTTCATAATATATATCCTTATTTTTTTTTGCTTTGTTTTCTTGTTGGCTGGTTATAACAAAGTCTTTCATTTTACTATACATTTCACTAAAAAGCTACTGTAGTATTATAGGACTTCAATGTAATTTTTGTTGCCACTCAGTCCTTTTTCAGTCATATCCAACTCCTTGTGACCTCTTTCTTGACAGACATACTAGAGTGGCTTGTTATTTCCTTCTTTGGGTCATTTTACAGGTGAGGAAACTGAGGCAATAGGGTTAAGTGATTTGCCCAGGGTAACACAACTAGTAAATGTCTGAGGCCAGATTTGAACTCAGGAAGCTGAGTTTGTCTACCTGACTCCAGGCCCAGCACTCTGTCTACTGTGCTATGTAGTTTCCCCCCTAATGTAACTGATATGATGTAATTTGGGAATAGGAATATTTGGAGAATCTCACTATTAAAAGGGAATCCCTTTCATTTTGTGCTATCTTCATAGGAATTCTTTCAGAGTATTAGTAAGTGCTGTTGATAAGCATATGTCTCCCCTTATAATACTTTGCTGTGATATGAATGCAAAATAATTGATTGAACCCACTCATCTCTGTGGCTGCATTTATCATTGGGTCATATATTAACATATATGGGAGATACCTTGCTTGAAGAAAGCATTCAAGGCTATTTTTACTGGGTCAAATGTCTTATAAAGATTAAACAATATATAAAACAATGTCTTATATCCCATGTGCCTCTCAACCTACTGTATGTCAATAAAGAAGGGCCATAGCTCAAAAAATTTCCACCTATAGCAAGCATAGTTAATGTGGTAGCAGTGAAGAAGACAGTTTGATCACAGGTGAAGATCCATCCATGCCTCCAATAAGGGGTCTATTCTGATCCTCATACTTTGATGGTCCTGGTGCAAGTGGGACTTACATAAGTTACCTTGCAATGAGAGCCTGGAATGGATGAGGGGCGCGGGGTAACAGTGAGGAGACCATCAGAACAGACTGGAAAAGCAATCACTACAGAGAGGAAACAGACAGCAGGTACCTTAGGACAAAGGCCCATTTGTCTCCTAATAGTTATACTAGTAATGGTTTTAAAATAAAGATGTGGTCTGCACAGGGTTAAATTTTTAAAAAGGGATCATGCTGGTTTTTACAGATGGATTTCTCAGCAGAAAGATGAGAGAAAACAAATTCATTTTATGTCTATCAGTTTCTATGAAAAATACCAAAGCACAGCTAGACCTTATATTTATTAACAACAATCTGTATAGTGTCGATAGATATTGAAATGGTAACTAAGGGAACAGATGATAGGACTAAGAACTTTTCACATATAATTCACATTCATATTGCATTTCCCCAAAGACCTCCCTATCCTTACCCTGTATATTTATACAAAGATTTTCAATGACTTGAAAAAATCAACTAGAGATCACAGTTCATCTATCAGACAATTAATAAAGACATTGAACATCAGAACTGGGAAGGACCCAAGAGATTCTAGGACCCTAGGTTTTAAATACACCCATTTCAAGGGTGATGAAACTGAGAAACAAGGAAACTAAATGACTTGCCTGAAATGGTATAGGCAACTCCTGTAAAAGATAGGAGTAGAACACAGGCATCCCAGTATATAACACTTTCCTTTTCCATCACATTTCTTTCCTACCTTTCTCATATCAAAAGTCACCACAGTCCTTTCATTTATAAGTCTGGATTTTCTTTGCAGACCCAAAAGAAGCAGAAGTTTATCACATTACCCAGATAGAAACATCACTTCCCAATAAGTGACATTAAAATGGTAATATAGGGAGGAGGTTGACACAATTATATCTAATTTTACCCATGTGTTTCAAGAAAATGATTTTTTTCAGTTAAATGCTGTTAATTTGTTCACATTTGTAAAAGAAGAGGGAGTATGTAAGAATTAGAAAAAGGCAGTAAGATACAACGTAAAGAATGAAAAACTCTGGAGTCAGGAAAATGAGATTCAAATACCTTTTCTCACCTTCACTGAGAGACCAGGAGTAAGTCTCTGCCCCTATCTCTGTCTCAGTTTTTTTTTTCTCTAAAATAGGGAATTCCTGAGTTACAGGTTGAAATTTATTACTCACACTCACCATTTGCTCCTCCAGTGCCCTCTGTGGGATAATGATTTCTTTTTTTTTTTTTTCAGAATTATCTGTATTCCATATCTTCATTTGACATAACAAAACCAGAGGAATGTTGGTATTGCCTTCGAGGAAGTATTGGGGAGGGGGGCAATCAAATGAGTTCTGCAGTCTTCCAAAGGCAAGTCAACCTGTTCTCTTCAACCCCGGGCCCATCTCACTATCCAGATGCACACTGTCTGTCCAAGGCAAACACTAATGGGCAAGTTCTATTTGCTCTCTATTGAAATTCTTCAAAGAAGAACAAGAGTAAAAGACAGAATGAAGGAATTGCATGAGGAAGAGAAAGATTGATCATGGGGCAAGGTGAATAGCCAGGATGCTCTATAGGCTTCCTCATAATTCCAAGAGGAAGGGAAGAGGGCCTCCATCATAGTGGGTGAAACCCCTCCGAGTGAATTTATGGGATGACATAGGCTTGAAATGCAGAGGGAAAACAGTCATATATGTGTTATAACCTCTGTCACTGGAAGAAACTCCCAAACTGATGGGATGATAAATCCATTCAAACATAAAAAGGAGGAGGGTAGGGAAGGATGATGCTAATATTTATTATACTATTTTACTGACAGAGCTGTTATGAGCTAAGTGCTTTGTGAACTTTAAAATGGTGGATAAAAATGACAGTTATTTCTATGGTTGTTATTAAGAAGATCGCTCGACTTAATTTACTTATTATTGAACTAGAGACTCAGAGCTCAAATTTAGCCCATGCTTGCTAGTTAACCTACTTCATGAAAATGAGCAAAACTTGAAACTCTTTTGTTTTTCAAATTGCAAACTTTGAAAACAGGAGAGTAAGAGCACAGGGAACTTTGCCATTTGGCAATCAGTGGTTGGATGCCAAGTAGAATACTACTCATATTGACATTAAGCCCATGGATCTACATGAAACCTTCAATATGATACATCATTCAGAAATCCAAAATAAGGAAGGACAATACAGTCATGTGTAGAAGCTGACTCACTTTGAGTGCCCAGGTTAGCAGATGGTAAATGTAATTCAGGGTAACTAAATCTAGTCCAATGATTCTTAAAGTTAAGAAGAAAGACTATAAATGTTTATTGGCTATACAGCTGCTGTAGAATAGTGAATAAGGTGACATGTTAAGAATCAGAGCTTTATAAGGATATTTATGAGCTCTTTATTCCCGTGTTCAGGTGCAGGATAGATAGTGGAGACATGTGACTTACACTATTAAGGGACCAGCATTATCATACTGTCATATAGTAATAATGCTAATTGAGTCCCTTAGGTATAGGACAGCTGATATTATTTAGGGTAGGCAGCTATGGGAAGGATGGTGAAAATGGTACAAAACATTTAAAGGACTCTCTCCTCTTTGTGCATCCTATTCTATCTGTGTTCCAGCCTCCTATCCCACTCCACTCAAAATGATCTGGTTCATCTCTGGACTCAAATTTCTACCTCTGTGCCCTTGCACAGGCTTTCTGCCATACCTGGAATTTACTCTCTCCTCACCTCTGCCTTAAAAATTTCTGAGCTTTCTTCAAGGCTCATCTAGATGCCACTTCCCATGCAATCCAATCCACCTCATTATTACTACTCTTTCCCTCCCTCTACTAGCTTCTATTTACATATTTGTTTTATAGGTTGTGCCCCCCAATAAATTCTAGACACCTTGAGGCCAGGGCTCTTTCTTTTCTCTTTGTATAATGAAGAACTACCAAAATGCTTTATCATATAGTAGGTACATGATATTTTCATATTTCCATATTCTTTGGATCCCTGAGTAATCAGTGGTTAGCATGACTTGAGAGTGGAAAAGGATTACCTTTCTACTGGGCTGATGTATGCTGTCTGAGTCCCGAATCCTAAATTGAAATTGGTATTATCTTAAGAAGCAACCTGGCATAGCAGAAGGAGTGTGGAATTTAGGGTCAGGAAGAACTGAATTCAAATCCCATATCTGAAATTTACTAGCTATTTTGACTATTTTGAACCCCAATTTTCTCCTCTGTAAAATAAAACAGGAAAACTCAAGAGTACCCAAAGACTCAATATTTCACACTCAATGAATAATACAAAACAGAACTATAAATAATTCTAAAAGAATAAAAAAATGTTGACTGAAGAGGTCATTATAGATATTTGAGGAAATAGGTGATCAACTTAGATTAATAAAAGATGTTTATTTTTGTAACAGAGGTTTTCTTTTTTCTTGCTTTCTCAACTATGAGAAGGAAAGATGCATTTTCATGAGAATTAAATAAAATTTAATATTAAAAGAATTTAAAAAATAAGTCTATATAAGAAGCTCGTGAAGCCAGGTAAAAGAAGATTGACACAAAAATAAATATAGTTGTTAAAGTACATGTGCAGATAACTTAGAAACTGGGAGGGAATACTAACACATTAAATAATGAAAGTTCTCGGCCCCCAAAATAACTTTAAGAATTAGAATGACCAACCAGACGTATTACTTGCTTATATTTGTGATATTTAGGGTCTGAATTAGTACATGCCAAGGCCTCTAGCACATCCATTTGTTAGATCCCTCCAATGGAGTTGAACTCCCATTCCTGACCCAATCCTGGCCAGATCTGTACTCCTGTCCACCATGCTATTCCCATAAAAATAATGCTATTAATAGTGGCTAGGTTCCCAGGTTGCAACCTATTCCCCACACCTACTTAATCTACAATGTAAGTGAAGGTCTTATGCAATAGTATTTAATTTTTTTCCTATTTGTCATTGTAAACACACATGACTTCTGATACATAATAACCTAAAGAGGGCTTTGTGCATCACCTTAGAAGCTAAACTACTATTTATATCATGTTTTCTATGAAAAAATACAGTCCACATGCCAAAATATGATTTACAAATGAGCTTTTGGAATAAAACTCACGTATAAGTCTGGGGATCTTTGTTGTTCACATGGTACACAGTAGTGAAAGGATATGGAATGAAATACTACTTCAACTGGGGTGAGGTTAATCCTGGAAGGGTCAGGTAAATATACACTGAATAAATATTTCAGTGAAAAAAAGTTAAAGAAATTATAGGATTATAAATAATCCCCCAAATTCTTTTCCATATTTTAAATCACAAAATGCAGATGTATTGTCCTTATGTGTGGACTATTGAAGTTGTGAAACTCTAAAGACTTCATGACTAAAGCAACTTCTGATTTTATTTTTAAGCAGAAAGCTGTGCCTTTGTGAAAAATTTAGTAATTAAATAGAACTTTAGATGACATTTAATGACATAAGCAATCATTGTCATGTTTTATAGTAATTAGTAATAAGTGGTAAAGCAGTTCATGGAAATGACAATAGTTATTTTTATAAAGTCAAAATAAAAATGTCTTTGGGTCAGCTTTGGGGAGGTGTGAAGGGGAATTGGATAGAGAAGCAGATTATTCCAAAACTGCTCTTAAAAGTCTTGGATTAGAGTCCAGGGGATCCCTAATTTTTCATCAGCAGGTATATATAACCTGGGTAGTAGCAGCCCAGAAATCGAAGACCTTAAGTTCTCCTTTTCTATCTCAAGGTCACCTAACATTTGAAACTCCTGGCCAGTGATCCCACTGTCCTAAATGATGGTTGCTTCAGCCATCTATATCCTTAAATGCAGGACTGAATGTAGCCACACTTCACTTTATTACCTGGTCATCTCCTGGCAAGCCACTCAGCTGCCATAGGTATTCCTACCCTCTCTTCAATTCCAGTACTAGAAACATAATGAAGTCAGCTTTGTCCTCCTCCTCAGAAAAGGGATGCTTATCCAATCCCCTGTACCTCCACTCACCATTGAGGGCTTTATTCCAAACCTAATACCCCTTCTAGGTCACCACTTCCCATGTTTCTAGTCTCCTACTATTTGAATGTAAATTCCTTGTGTGCAGGAAACATCTTCATTTTTTTCTTCATATTCTCAGGGCCATGCTCACTGCATCTAAAAAGCTCTTAAGAAATCATCACCAACTGATTGTTTGCTTGCTTTGATAAGATCAAATAAGGGTCTTAGAAGTCATCTAGTACAATCAATCCACTGCACAGATGAGAGAACTGGGAAACAAAGAATTTACGTGACTTACCCAGGGTCACACATATATGAGGCAGAAGAGATAGAATTTGAATACAGGTTAGCTGGCTCAAGACCCAGCATTTTTTTGACTATACCATACTGCCTGTCTCTTTCTAAATCTTATTTCAAATTGTTTATGAGATTCCAAGTATATCTATATCAAGACAGGGCTAAAGTGAAATGCCACTTGAATGCCTGAAGGAACCCTTTTCAGTACTGAGCTGAACTGAAGCACTGGGTGCTGATCCCTACAAAACTAGGAAAGTCTATGAGTCCTCTTTTTATACTTTTAAATGATATAAAATTTTAATGCCCCTACCACAAACATAGGTGATGCAATGGATAGAGTGTAGGTCCTGGAGTCAGGAGTACCTGAGTTCAAATTTGACCTCAGATACTTACTAGCTGTGTAACCCTGGGCAAGGCACTTAGTTTCCTTTTTGCCTCAGTTTCTCCATATGTAAAATGATCTGGATTAGGAAATGGCAAAGCACTCCACTATCTTTGCCAAGAAAGCCCTTAAAAGGGTCACAGAGTATTGGTCATGACTAAAAAGACTTAACAACACTAATGACCCCATATAGCAGGCATTTAACATGTTCCAGGGTTAGCAATAAATGAAATACAATAGAAAATAATTCAGTCACTTTGAGGGGAAACAGTCTATTACTCAGAGAGTTTTCTCTAGACCTCAAGTATTATTTTATCTAAGACCCATTTTGATGTATCTAGACCCTCCAAATGAATATAGGAAAGGGAGATTCAAGTAAGATTGCCATGGGAGTCATCTCACTAGCAGCTAGGTTTCCCCATCAATGCTCTTATCGTGGCACTCTAATTACTCCTGATAATTAATCAAAGAGAAGAAAAACTACTCCATATGGAAGAAAGACTTAGTTGTAGTCAAGACTTTGAGATATGGAGACACTATATTGAAAAACCTTGACCCATAGCTTATTCTTACCCACAAGGACCATGAGAACCTGGAGTACCTTCAGACTGAGAGTTCAAACCCAACATGAGACACATTAGCTAAATTTTACTTCTTTTTTAAATATACTAGCTGGTAATTGAACTAATCTGATAAACTAATTAAATATGAAATCTAAGCAAAGAAATTTCCTGTTGACAGGGCCTTTGCAACTGGAGTTGGATGTGAAGATCAGGTTAAGCCTTGTTTTAGGAGGTGTTATCTGAGTTCTACAAGGTAGAGTTTAGGGGGGAGTAATTATCAACTAAATACAAAGGTGGGAGAATATATGTCATACATCAGGAATGTATGACATCGGGAATGTAGGTTTGTGTAGAATGTGTAGTATACATGAAGGAAACTTAATATACAAAACTCCTGGAAAGGTAAGCTGAAGACAATTGTGAAGGGCTTTAAATGGCAAACAGAAGAGTTTATATTTTATTTTAGGCAATAGGAAGCTAATGGGGGTTCTTTACAAAGAGAATGGCATGGTCAGACCTGAGCTTTAGGAAAATTAACCTGGAAGCTATGTGGAGAATTGATTGGAAAGGGAGAAAGACTTGCCTCAGGAAGATCAATGTTGTTTCCTTAAAAAAAAAATTGGACTTTTTTTTTCTTTTTTGTTCTCTATCTCCCCAGGCAATAATGTGTTGAAGTTGCTACTGTGCATAAAGTGCTAGGCACTTAAATGCTTTTTGAATTAAAGTCTACATTCTATCTTAACAAACACAACAATGGAAATGTATCCAGCAATACACTCTAGCCAACCATTATTTCCAAATATACCTTTATGTTTACAAAGGTGGCAGGAGAGAGCAATTTACAGAATGGTACATAATAGGAATACATGAAAGACAAAAAAGGTTGTTATGAGGCTCAAATGAGATAATGTATGGGAAAGCACGCTGGAAAGCATAAAGTGCTATATAAAGAAAGAGTTTCTTGTTACTTTAAATTATTACAGAAATGTATGGTGGTTATATATTTACTTTGATGACATTTATGGTCATAACTAAGATTTGCTTGATTCCATGTCCTGGTTAGGAACAAATTTCCCCATTATAACAGTATTCTTATTTGAAAATACTATTCAGGCTGCAATAGTTCAGGTTATGGAAGTATTTCTGGGAACACATGGCAATAAAAAGGGGGACAAACTTAGTCACACTTATACTCACAGATAGATGCACAAATGAACCAGTCTAATGTTGAGAAAATCATTCAGGAAAATCATGACAAGAACAAGAAACTGATGTATAACATTTTGCCCAAGAGCATTTCTGGAAGTCACATTAAGTAAAATAGAGGAGCAAGGCATTGCTTACTCTGTGCCTCAGTTTCCTCATCCATAAAATGAAATGATGAAACCAAATGATCTCTAACATTTCTTTACATTGATAATATGATATGGTGGAAATAATATTAGACTTGGAATCTTGAGACTTGAGTTAGTTTTCTAACTTTGATAATACCTACCTATATGATTTCAGTCAAGTCATTTAACCTCCCTATGATTCAGTTTCCTTGTCTGAAAAATAGATACAATAATACTTATAGTACCTACTTCATGGGAATTCTCTGAAGAAAGTAACTTAAAAAACATAAAGTTCTATACAAACGTGTTGCCTAATCACAAAAGAAATAAGATGAGAAAGCTCAGACTGGTATCTAAAATAATCCTATCCCCTGACCCTTGAATTGAGTCACTTGAATTACTTTTCTACTTTGCAATTTTCTTAGGTAAAAGTTATTATGTAAAGGCCTTATAGTAAGGTAATATTATAATGATAGGTTTTACAGAAACTGCACCACACACACACACACACACACATACACACGGCTTAGGTAATGCTACTCTGATTTTAGTAGAAATCTTGTGTTCCGTAAATTTTAAATCTTTCTCCCATGAGTCTCTGACTTTTTTGCCACCAGCTATGTAATAACTGAACTGTTGGGCAAGCTCTCACCTTGCCCTCGGCAGGACATCCCCAGTTGGGTGAGCTCCTCTATAATTGTAGATAATTTTAGCTTGAAGTAAACTTTGATCAAAGATTAGCCTCTTCATTTGTCCTCGGGGCCAAGGCCTGAGAGAAATAAGGGCGGACTTAATGGAAATTGTGAAACAGGCTGGAAAAATAATTCTGTCTGCTTAGTCCCTGTTTTATCTTTTCTGTTTGATTGATATTCTTGGAAATCTGGATCTTCAGAGAAATGACTTTTGCTATAGATACTATTATTATAATCTTTAAACCTCCTGATACATGGAAGAAAGGTCTTCTAGCCTTATTATATTTTTATCTCAACTATAATTATTATGTATTGGTAGTGTAGATTTACTTGTTTGTATAATGCATCATATCCTCCCCACACTCCACTGACCTCAATTAAAATAACTGTAAGCTTTACAAGGGCAGGGTTCTATGTCTTAAGCATTTTTTTTATCTTCCCTAACATCAATAATGTACTTTATACAAATTAGACACACTTAATAAATGGTTAAAAATGAATAAATGAGGATACATGATTAGCTATGGATGGCACAGTAACAAACATAGTTAATGTCAGAATTTTAATGAAGTAGAAATATGGAATTGGATAAGACAGCACGGGCACTGGAGGACAAGAGAACCATGTCAAACAGCAAAGTAAAGGAGAAAGAGCATAGATAATCCCCAAGGGTCAATACTTAAAGGAAGTATCTGAGAACTGAAATGGCAGTTATGGCAAGAATGATCCCAGAAGAAATTAAGTAGTATAAACATGTTCAAACCTGAATGAGGATGGATGGTACCTGTGATTTATTGCAATTACATGTTTTGAACCTCAGCCTGTCTTTAAATGGCTAATTGTAGTTGTCAACATGAACTAACTGTATACGAGGCAACTAATTTCATGAATCAATGGGTAGAGTTGGGCCGGGTATTAGGAAGACCTGAGGTCAAAGCCAACCTCATACTAGTAGTAGTAGTAATAGTAATAGTAGTAGTAGTAGTAGTAGTAGTAGTAGCAGCAGAAGCACCACCAGCAGTAGTAGTAGTAGTAGCAGCAGCAGCAGCAGCAGCAGTAGTAGTAGCAGTAGCAGCAGCAGCAGCAGCAGCAGTAGTAGTAGTAGTTATTGTTGTTGTTACCCTTGTAATAGCTATGTGACCCCATTCAATTCCCTTAACCTGCCACAGTTTCAATTGTAAAATGGGGACAACAATACATTCCAAGGTTGTTGTGAGAATTAAATGAGATATTTGTAGAGTGCTTAACACAATGTCTAGCACATAGGAGGCCTTAATAATGTTTGTTAACTAACCTTTAGCCCCTTTTCCCCCCTGTAGCAGCAAGAACCCCAAGCATGCTCAGGGTTTGCTGCCACCACAGGTTCTTGGATCTGCTTTGTTAAAGGAAAGCAACTCAAAATGGGTTAACAAGCTTACTTTAATCAGTCAGACATATATCGTTTACCTTGTTCAGGAGAAAAGGCCAGCACCCTGAACTTCAAAGTATACGGGCAGAATTATCAAGACAGAAACAGATCAAGTAGACAGATTTCCAAACTGTCCAACCATTACATCCATACCCAGTCAACATCTGGGTTTCCACATCTGGGTTTTTCAAAGCCGGGGGGGGCCCTGGACAACGGCTTCCCAGAATACAGATCAAATCACAGAACACTTCTCAAAGTGAGCCCCCAAAATAAAGCCTCACATCAGGGCTTATATAGCCTTCTCCTGGCTCAGAGAATGTAACAACCTTGTTGACTCACTGGCCAATCAAGAAGTATCTACTGAAAAACAAGCCTCCCACCCCAGGCTTCAGGTGCACTTTAGCCTAGGGGCAGGGAAGATCTTTCAAATTTGCATTCCCATTACATTGACCCACACTTGTTTGATTATAACAGACCAAGTGGAGGAAATGAGGTCTACTACAGAGAATTGCAAACAGTCCTGACTTGGGTCATGGTCTCTGGTAGAGAACTTTACCCCATTTGCATGCTTGGATGGTTAAAGTCTTCCTTCCATTGCTGGGATTTGGCTATTTTTCTTCTCCCTGAAAGTCAGGTTACTGGCAACTACTTGCCTTCAATGTACCTTCCTTTTAAGGTTCTCTGACTTTAACCTACTCTTGCAGATTTTTTCAAACCTCTTTTTTCCGCAAACTCTATCTTTCAGCTGAAGTTTTCCCAATATGAATTGTCCGAACTCTGCACTATCACAGGCTGTCCCTCATTTCTGGAATTCATTCCCTCATTATCTCTGCCTCTCAGAATGCTTGTCTTCTTTTGAGGATCAGCTTAGTTATCTCTTCTTTTATGAATTCTTCCTAAATCCCTGTCCCCACCTTTAATCTTTTTCCCCTCCTCCTCAAACTACCTTATATTTATCTTATTTGTGCTTATATTGTATTCTCCCAGCACAACATAAGCTGCTTAAAGGAACAAATTACTTTAGCTTTTTTTTTCTTTGAATCTCCAGCATCCAGAAGTTAGGTGGCCTAGAGGATAGAGTGCTGAGCCTATATTCGGGAGGATTCTCTCTGCGAGTTCAAATCTGGCCTTAGACATTTTCTAGTTGTGTGACTCTAGGCAAGTTAATTAACCTCCATTTGTCTCAGTTTCCTCATGTGTAAAGTTAACTGAAGAAGGAAAGGGCAAACCACTTCAGTATTTTTGCCAAGAAAACCCCAGAGTCACGAAGAGTAAGGCACAACTGAAATGAATGATTAACAACATCTAGAAGAAATCCAAGAACATGGAAAATGCTTAATATGTTTTTGTTATATTGAACTGAATTGGCAATGGAAATTACGTATAGGAACAGTGAGGCCATTAGATTTTATATCAAGAATTGTAAAGGAGAGGTGTCCAATGTGTGGTCAGGCTGCAAGACTTCAAATGATATTTGAGTTAGATAAAAATGTAATTGGGAAATATTTAACAAAATAAATATAAAAGTGCAACAGAACACACTTAATGTTAATGTGTGGTTTTTCTAAGTGAAGATGTTTCCTGCAGAGATATTTACATATTATCATCCTTTACTTTACAGATGAGACCCAGAGAAGGTAAGTGACTTGTCCAAGGCTACACAGGATGCCTTTGAACTCAGGTCTTCCTCATACCGGAATCAAGTTTATCCATTGCTTCACATAGTTGCCTCATATTGACTTAGTTCAAGCAGACAACTACAATTAACATGGACTAGCAGAGCCAGGATTCAAACTGGAGACTACTGACTCCAAAGCCAGTACTTTCTACACATGCCAGCCTCACAGGCTAAGCATAAAAAAAGACATGATCTTTCTGGGGAATGGCAAGCACAGCAAGTTACTTTGAAATATGTGCTAAATTTATATCTTCTTTATTCCATTGTGCTCCAAAACTTATACCTGAACCTAGACCATGTTGCTTTTTTTCACTACATTCTTAAATTCGATAGCTCCCCTATCATTGATTTACATCCCTGATCCGGTACCTGCCTCTGGTTCCTCAGTTTGGCTCCCAATACCTATATTTATCCAGCCCTGTACCAAAATGACCAACTTGGGACTTCTGGATGGCCCCTTTTAGTCATGAGCTTTCTCTAATCACTGGCTTGAAAAGACTCAGTCTACAGCATGGTGGATACCAGCTCTATCCTGTGGTAGGTAGATATAATGTTGGAGTTGGAAATAATAGTATATGTTTATCGAAAAATGGACATGAGCTTCATCCAACAAATTAAATAGAGTGCTATATTTTCCCTCTATGCTTGTGTGAAAAGAATTAGTACACAAGAAAAAAAGACTGATCATAGAAATTCTTTCCAAAAAGCCACCTAGGATAAAGTCTGGGTCTGGTACAGAGTCATCCTAATCTGCTACACCAGTAATTGGCAGCCTTGCAGACTCGGTATGCCAAGTCTCCTTTTATCCATTTCTTTGTGGGGGGAGGGCAGGAGAAAGAAGTTGGCAGCATTTATCCATCCCTAGTTACTCTTCCTCTCAAAGGAGGTAATGCTGCAGTGGGAAGTGATTTGGCCAACCCTTTAGGCAGGAATATAGCTAGGCATACTCCAAGGGAAGTCTGGCCCATTGGCTTTCCACCATGTCTCCCTCGGCTTCCTCAGCTACCATTCTCAGAGATGAATTCTCAAGGAAGAGGCATGAATGGCTCTTTGCTCTCTATCTTTATTCCAATATGCAGAACTGTTTAGCCTTACCCTGATTTTCATTGTAAGTTGCTGTATATTTCTTGTAGCTTCTGCAATGAAACAACTCTAAAGAAGCTTTTAAAAAAAGGTGATGAATGAATGTAAATGTCTCAACCATGAATAAGTGATGAGGCCCCTGTCTATACACCAGATGCTTGCCAGCACTCTTTGTGGGGCCCAGTGATTTATAGATGCCATACCATAGCTCCCATAAATGTCAGTTGCCTGAAGAGGCTCTGAATAGCTCTCCCCCAGCATTCGGCTGGCCCAGCTGTCTCTTCATTACAGCCTTGTTCGATGATGTGAGTGAAAAAGTAATGGGCACATTTGATTAGCTTGGTACTAATTACTATATCAATATTGAGAAGAAAGTTACTTTCAGACAGTGATTATTATCTCTGACAGTCAAGAATGGAGTCCAGCTAAATACACTTGACTATTAAACTCAGCCTAGGGGAAAGTCTCTTCACAGGCTTTCTATTAAGTGTAGCTGCACGATTTCAGGGATGCAGATGTGATGTGGAATGGGGAACACCTCAGCCTCATTTTGTTCAGAAACTAATAAAAAAGAGATTCTAATAATAAAGCAATGAAGATAAACAATAGAGACTATCTCCTCATTTTCTGAATGAGGAAAACCTATGAACTATCCCTCAATTTCTGAATATAAATATAAATATGTGTGTTCACATATAAGTATGTATATATACTTCACATATATGTATTTATATGTTCACATATGTGTGTATACACACACATACACACACATAAACATGAGCAGTTAAGAGGAATAGAGTGGATAGAGTACTGGGATGGGAGTCATGAAGACCAGAATTCAAATCTGATGTCAGACTCTTACTAGCTGTGTGACTTAACCCTGTTTGTCACTCTGTCTGAGGCAAGATTTGAATGGATGTCTTCTGACTCCATACTTAGTACTCCTACCTCCTGGCTCTCTTCTCTCCTCACCTCCAACTAGATGTGATAATTTGATCAAGTCCTCAACTTCGCTGAGCTTCAGATTCTTCATTTATAAAATGAAGAGATTTGTCCGGATGACATCTAAGGGCCTTCAAAGTTGTAAATTGAGTATGTCCACCTCTGCATTTTTGGAAAGGGGAGGGGGAAGAAATGAAGGAGCAAGTCACTTAACCCAGTTTGCCTCAGTTTGATTATCTGTAAAATGAGCTGGAGAAGGAAATGGTAAACCACTCTAGTGCCTTTGCCAAGAAAACCAAATGGGGTCAAGAAGAGTCAGGCATGGTTAGCTGACAAAATGACATAATGTATATATACATATGTATACACACACATATATATAGAGAGAGTTATATATGCAATCAAAATTGATAAAGATATATGTATGTATATGTATATAAAATATATGTATGTATATAAGAAGAATGTCACTCTACCAATTTTAATCAGCACCTACCATTTATAGTCTTACAGAGATGCTTAAGGGCACTGAGAGGTTGCAACTAGGGTTTTTACTGAATCTAAGGTCAATGTTAGCGGCTATGCTAATTTGCCTCTTCCCTCCTCTGTCCTCTCAATCCCTCTTTCATTTTTCTTCTCCTACTCGCTCTGCCCCTTCTTTTCTCCTCTCTCCTTTCACTCTCCTCTTTACCTTTTTCCTCCCACACTCCCTCTCCCTTTCTCTCTCTTCTACTTCCTCGTTCATTTTGTCTCCCTCCCCATCTTCTCTCCCTATTTCACCCCTTTCCTTTCCCTCTCCCTTTCTTCTTCTTCTTCTTCTTCTTCTTCTTCTTCTTCTTCTTCTTCTTCTTCTTCTTCTTCTTCTTCTTCTTCTTCTT
>NW_027185601.1:2356025-2396826 GCF_028583685.1 Petaurus breviceps papuanus | reverse complement strand
TTCTTCTTCTTCTTCTTCTTCTTCTTCTTCTTCTTCTTCTTCTTCTTTTCTCTCTCTCTGTCTCTCTCTCTTTCTCTCTCTCTCCTTCCCTCCCTCCCATTCTCTCTTCCACTCCCTCTCTCCTCTGTTTCTCCTCTTCTTTCTCCCTCTCACTTTCCCTTTCTTTCTCCCTTTCCCTCATCCACTCTTCCTTTTTTTCTTCTCCCTCCAAAAATGTAGAAGTGGACATACTCAATTTACAACTTTGAAGGCCCTTAGATGTCATCCAGACAAATCTCTTTATTTTATAAATAAAGGATATGAAGTTCTGAGGAGATGAGGACTTGCTCAGATTCTCACATATAGTTGGAGGTGAGAAAAGAAGAGAATCAGGAGGTTAGAGCACTGGGTGTAGAGTCAAAAAACAGCCATTCAAATCTTGCCTCAGCCACTTACTATCAGTGTAGCTGTAGACAAGTCTCTTCATTTTTCTGACCCTCAGTTTCTCCACCTATAAAAAAGTGGCTAGAGTAAATTACTGCTGAGGTTTCTTTCAGTTTGAAATGTTTGTTCCTATAGATACTAAACTCTTCTAACCATCAGCAGTCCAGTGCTTTTTCCATTGGTCTCATGCTGTCTTCTAACTAGGCAATAATGTACCTGGCATACAAAAAGAAAAATGTAATAAAAATAAGCAAAATAGTCTAAGTTCCTTTCAAATTTTACAGATTCTTGTGCTTCCTTCTTGACAGGTCTCAATAGGAGATGTGACTACGAATTTTTGTTCCTTTGAAAGACTTTATCTTTAGTAAAAGAACAAAAAGGCAGACTTTTAGGTTTTTTTTTTTTTTACAAACTCTATCTCAACTTAAACTGCTGAGTTTTGAACAAAGGTGGTATAATTCACCATTTCCAACTCTATCAGTTCAGCTCATGGGTGCCATCTCCTGTCATTAAAGAAGTTAAGTCATTTTTAGGGCTCTTATCTTCCAAATCATTTAGGGTTCAATAAATGAAGTTCAAAATTTCAAAATACACTGAGCTCTGGGAACGGGCAGAAAAGAACAGTCAGGAATGGGAGCTGTTATGTGCTTTTGCTAACAGCCTAGTGGGTATCCCTGTAATGAGTTTTGCAGGAAATATCACTGTCTTCCAGCTAAGAAAATACAGGAGCAAAAGGATGAATAAATCCTTTCCCATGTAGGGAAGTGAAATTGTTCACCACATGAAGCCAGGACACTTTCCCTGTCCTGATAATGTCACTTTCTAAGTTGCATGGGTTTTGATGGTTTACATTAATCTAAAGTCCCAATTCAGTAGACCACTAAAATAACTGATCCTGAACCTTCTAAATGAAATGAACAGATTATAGAGAATATAGTATATGCTAAAATTCTGGGCCAGTCCCAGATGGAATAGTGCCTTAGAAAAGCAATAATAAAAACCTCCCCATAAAGGAGCCATTTAGCACATTTATGATCACTTCTGGCAATATCTTCAGGGGAAGATAGAATCTTGACGAATGAAGTATGGCCCCAATGATTTTGGCAATAATCTTTATGAAAAAAATGTTAGGGAAGGTATATTTACCAATCATTGATGTACCATGACTTGGGGCAACTCCATCTTGTCCTGACAGTCTTTAAGGATGGATAGGGACAGAAAGTGGGCCTGTGATTTGATTGGAACAGCCAGCTCCTGGTCAGGACATTATTGACCAATGCATATCTGTATATCCTTTGCAATTTACAGTTTGAGAGATTTGCAAAGAGCAATAAGAGGTCAAGGAAGTACTTGCCCAGGGTCACTCTGAAGCCAGCTGTCTATGTATACCACCATCTTGCCTCTAAAAGACATTGTATGGATATTGATAAAAGATGGGTAGCCAGGTGGTACAATGGATAGAGTACCAAACCTGGAATCAGGAAGACTCTTCTTCATGAGTTCAAATCTGGACTTAGATACTTCCTAGCTGTGTAACCCTGGGCAAATCAGTAAACCCTGTTTGTCTCAGTTTCCTCATTTGTAAAATGAGCTGGAGAAAGAAATGGCAAACTGCTCCAGTATCTTTGTCAAGAAAACCTCAAAAAAAAAAAAAAGAGTCATGAAGATTCTTACAGAACTGAAAAACAACTGAATAACTTTCATTTCTGCAGCCAGTTCTCAATGCATACCACCACGTTGTACGGTATTAATTGTATGGATGTTAATTAATACGGCAGTATCCTGAGAGAATCTTACCATAAGTCTCTTGAACATAATTAGAATCTGGGGTTTTCCTACTGCTTGAATAATCAAGATGAAGGATGCTGTGGTATAAGTGGAAAGAATTTTAGATATGAAGCCAAAGGACCTGACTTCAAGTCATGACTCTCTTACTCACAAACTAGAGGAATTTGATCAAGTCATTTAATGCCTTTGGATAATTTAGTTTCTTTATGAATTAAATGAGGGGATTATATGCTCTCATCTCCATCTCCAAAGTATGTTAACCTATTCCCTGATGTCAGATGACATGAAATGTTATGAAAATTCCTAGGCTTCCTTCTGGTAGATTAGAAAAAAAACAAAACAAAACAAAAACCATAAACTCTCAAGTTAATTGTTATGGGAGAACATATGTTCTAAGTGTCATCAACTTTTTAAGCAATAATGATAACATCCAGTGTTTACATAGTTTTTTGAAGTTTTTCAAAGAGCTTTATAAATATTATCTCATTTGATCCTTGCAACAACCCTAGGAGGCAGTGCTATTATTATCTGTGCTATTATCCCTATTTTACAGTTAAAGAAACTGAGATAGGCAGAAGTTAAATGACTGGCCCAGGATCATACAACTGATAAGCATCTTAGGCTGGATTAGAACTCAGGTTTTTCTCACTTCAGGACCAGCACTCTAACCACTATGCTGGCTACCTGCAAGGTTTTGGCAAAGTACTCCACAACATGAAGGGGTGAGGTGGTGTCTTTCAGTATTTGATCTCTATGTAACAAATAAAATAAAGGTAAACTGAGGCACAAAGTTTTGAGTATGATCAATTCATTAATAAAACATAAACTTACCAACAAATAGAACTTCATCTTCTTCCAAAAAGGTAAGACCCCCAAATGAGGAGGACAGCTCTCTTTTATAGTTTCAGGGAGTACAGAACAAAGAACAAGACATTGCAGGCAGTTAACAAATTAAGATTGGGTAAGAGAGTTCAACATTACATATGGTGAAATCAGTATGATTAGTTATAGAGCTGAGGCATGGGGAGAAAACATTGGTTGGAAATTGGGAATAAGGGGCTTGCAACAGCCCTCTCCTTCCCTACTGTGACCAAGAAATATTCACTGTTTGAATCCACCTACAAGGTTAGAGATAGTGAACCAGACTTCTTTGGATAGCCAACCAGACATCCTTGAAGGATACCTTGATGGTTGTAATGGGAATGTAAATTTTAAAGATCTTCCCTGCCCCTAGGCTAAAGTACACCTGGAGCCTGGGGTGGGAGGCTTGTTTTTCAGTAGATACTTTTTGATTGATCAGTGGGTCAATAAGGTTGTTACATTATCTGAGCCAGGAGAAGGCTATATAAGCCCTGATGTGAGGCTTTGTTTTGGGGCTCACTTTGAGAAGCCTTCTGTGATTTGATCAGATGAAACTCTGGGAAGCCGTTGTCCAGGGCCCCCCAGCTTTGAAACCCAGATGTTGATTTGGTATGGATGTAATGGTTGGACAGTTTGGAAATCTGTCTACTTGATCTGTTTCTGTCTTGATAATTCTGTCTGTATACTCTGAAGTTTGGGGTGCTGACCTTTTTCCCCTGAACTAGGTAAACGATACATATCTGACTGATTAAAGTAAGCTTGTTAACCCATTATGAGTTGCTTTCCTTTATCAAAGTAGATCCAAGAACCTGTGTTGGCAGCGACCCTGGGGACGTTGGGGTGCTTGCTGCTACAATAGCGTAAAGATACTACACCAGATTCCCTGGAGTCTACCCACATCCTTCCAGGATAACAAATTTCCTCAAGGCAATAATAGAACAGTGATCAGCAGGAGAACCAGATTTCTAAACCTAACTCATTCATATGCCAACTGGATTTCTCAACTAATTCCAGAGACAAAGAACCATTACTAGACAGCTACAGCAAAAAAAAAAAAAATCAATCAGCAATAAACAGGATCAATTAAAAAAGAGACAGAATCAATTTGATCATTTCATCCAGATATTTTAAAACACTCATTTCATGTCTTCTGACGCTCTTGATAAAAATCTATTATTTTGGACAATCCATTACTAGCTTCTTTAACCCATGTGGTAGATAGTGAGAGAGTCTTACTTTCAAAGGTTTATTCCTTGAGCACAAGAAATGGCAGATATGTTTTCATTTATTCAATACATGATAAGAGGGTTTCCTCATGAACTCCAAAAAATAAGACTACTCCTACAATAGGTTGTCTGAGAAATCTCAAAAACTTTACTACTAAGGTATACAGTATCCATTTGCAACAATAAACATTACATTTTCATTGTGTTATTGAGTTGTTAAGTCAAATTTACATCCCTGGAAAATGAATGATGGTGCTAGTGAGAACCACCTTTTCAACAACCCTAAAAATTCATCAAATGTTTTACTCTAGGTATAATAAGGGCAGTTACTGTTTTTATGTCAAATGCCAACCTACGGACATTGAAGGGCAATTTTTTTTCAAGACCCTGAAAATTGACATCAATAATCATAACAATAGCAGCATTTACACAGCACTTTAAAGTTTGAGAAGTAGTATCTGTTTGTTATCTCCTTTGGTCCTCACTACCACTCTGTGAAGTAGCTGCTTTAATATTCCCAGTTTTATGGATGAGGAAAATGAACTTGAGAGATCAAATGACTTGTCCAGGGTCACATACATAGAAAATCTTTGACAGAGAAGTTGGACATAGGTCTTCCTGACATCAAGTTCAATTCTCTAACCCACTAGATGGTTTGCTTGGATTTCCAAGAAGACAAGACATTCACTGTATGGATCCCAGAAAGCAAACTTTCCAGTATATCTGAAGGTGGCTAGCTCCTTTTCAGGTTCTAGGGCATGACATATAGTCGTTTATTTATTAGTAAAACTTGAGAGAATATTTATTCCTGTCATCCAGGGTTGTGTCCTCCCTTCTTAAATGCTTAAACAGAATCTTATCTTCATCTCCAGAAGAGATGTGGTTGCTGAATTTGATATTGGTATCTTGGAGCAAGAAGAGACCTCAGAAACTGGCTATGTTATTTCACAAATGAGGAAACAGGTCTAGAGCAGCAGTGTCTTCTCCTAAAATAATTTCAACCCAGAAGAAGACTGAGTGGACCAATGAGGCAAAGTTTCTACTGCTTTCAGATAAACTGCTTTCTCATCCCTCATATCAATTAAGAGCCTTTCTTGGATCACACATATAATGCTGTTTTGCAAATCTTAAACATATGGATCATGTAATATTGTATTTTACAGTGATATGTGTTTGGTGTCTTATTTCCCTACTAGAGAGCGAGCTCCATGAAGGTAGCTGTAGTATCTGGTTTAAATTCTTTGCCTCCTCTAGCCCTGGACAGAACTTGCCTTTAATAATGTTTTTTGCTTCAGAACCTGTCTCCCAGTTCTTATCCCACTACCCTTTCCACCTGTGTTAGCTAACAATAACAAAGAAAAAAATCAGTCAAGGCATGAACAGGCTTTCAGCAAGACAGTCTATTATTGCTGCAAATGTACTCTGTAATAAAAATACCCTAAAGTACAGAGCCAAACTATAGGAACCTAACTAAGCCCACTAGTTTTACATTATAGCACAACATCCAGAAACAGCCAGAGGGACCCATTCTCCCACAAAACACAGAATCATAGATATATAGTAAGATGAGACCTCAGAGGTCATGTAGCAATACCTCTCCCCTCCCCATTTTATAGTTTGAACAAACTAAGATTCAGGAAGTTTAAATGACTTGCCCAAAATAATAAAGGTAGTATCAGAAGTAGGATTTGAACCCCAGGTCCCTGACTCTAAACAACATTCTATTCACTTTATCACACTGACTCCTCTCTGTAGACCGGACTTTAGATGTTGAAAAGTCCTTGTCACCAAGATGTTCATACCAACAAATAACTTCTTTTCTCATGTGCCACCTGACCTTTGACCTGAGCAGCAAGGCCTTAACTGGAACATTTGGGGCAGCTCTATCCTCAGTGCAAAGGCGATATACATGAGTCTTTTGGGGGGCAGGGAGTTTGTTTTAGTCTCAGCCATAAGGAACCTGTTCAGTAGAGCAGCTTGTGTGTACTGGAAGATGGATGTCTGCTACAGCTCCTCAGAAGCTGACTCATTTCTTTCCCAAGAGCATCTGCCAGAGCAAACAAGAAGACACAAGCAGTCCTGAATTTTTCATGTAAATAGTGGCAGTGATGCCAACCCTCTCTCCTAAGAAAATACATTTACAGATTGAAAGTTAAGATCCTCAGCACTAGAGCCTGCATATAGAATACAGAACAGAATGCAGAGTTCAGTTTTTATCTTTTTTCCTCTGGTTTAAGGCATCTTGTACTCTCTTCACAGGCCAGCCAGTGTTTATGAAGTAATGAGAATGATTTTCATCATTACCTTCTTAATAAATGGTTTTAATTTTCCAGTTGCAGTCTGGGACAGGAGTGCCCCAGTGAAACTGTACATTTCATTTAAATTCACCCAATACAAGTTTCATAAGCACAGGAGAAAATGTGGATTTCAAACAAAGGCAACCAAGTTCTGGGTACAATTGGATGCAAAAGTGAAAGTTGTATAGCTAGGCTTTTTGCTCATATTCTTAGTGATTCAAGATGTTCTCAGTTACCCCTTGCCAGTGTTCTGAAAAACATCAGGAACACCCTTGCCCTTGAAGACATTTCTGTCCAGAAGCCAGTGTTGGAAACACCTTTTATCAGGAAGAAATATCCAACAGGACTAGTGTTTAAAGGATTATGAATTTATAAAACTGGAATCCTGATAAAAAATATTCCAACTGAAAATGGGACCAATTGAGAATGTGACTTCCAAATCAAGGATCAATTAGTCAACATGAATTTGTTAAGCACTTGCTATCTACCAACCACTCTGCTAAGCATTAGAGATAGAAAGAATGGCAAAACAGTGAGAACTGCTACTTTTCAAAGCAGGGGATGGCACCCATGCCAGAGGAGTAGGAGGGGGAGCATGGGATGACTTGGAATTACAGGGACAGAGGAAACCCTGGGAAAAGAGACTTTCCTTAGTCCCTTCTCCTATTAAAACTGCCCCTCCCCTTTCAGGCTCTGGAAACTTGCCCCTACCTTATCCCAGTCCCATTCTTCCTCTCAGTTCTACATTTGATTCCAAACAATATTTGCTTAAACACCATTAAGGAGAAGAAAGAACGCTGGACTTGTAGACAGAAGATCTCAGTCAGTTTCCTCATCTATTAAGTAGGCATAATAATGTAAGAATGACAGCTCACTAAAAATATAGGTGTTCATGGATAATGGCTTAATGTTGACACTTCAAGTGAATTTTCATATTAATAAGAGATTCATTAAGGCCAGTCAGCTACTGGGAAATAAGGAGAACCTGTTAAAGCATTAGTACAGCATGGTAGTCAGAGCCCAACCCACAGGTTCTTTTGTTCCTTTCCACCATCCGTTCATGCTACTGTTGAGCCTAGAAGGAGCACACCTTTAAATTGTCCCAGAATGTGCCTTTGCCAGCAATTCACTTGAGGAGTGTGGTGGTGGGTGATGTTTTAGAAATCACGGAGTGGATAAATGAAGGCACTTTTAGTCTTTATTTATGAAAGGTTGCCAACCTCTGCTCTAGGGAACTTGGTATCATTCTAAAAAAGAACACAGCAAGCATTAAAATGAAAAGTCCTGTTAAAATATAAATATGTCCTTTGCCTGAAGTCTTAGAACCAGGATTTCTAAAGCTGGAAAGAGCTTCAGAGATCATCTGGTATGACCTTAATTTTACATAGAAGCCCAGAGAAGTTCAGTGACATTTCCAATTTCCACATTCTAATTTTTTTTTAAATCAGAGCCAAATTTGTGTTTAGTTTAAATTATTCCTTACTAGCTCATATAGTTGTCTGCATTCCTTCAGAGCACAGCATTCTTTCCACTATACCACCTAGCTTATACTTTTCACACAAAAGATGCTCAATGAATGTATAATGATTAAAATAATACCTAACATGCCTTCAGCACATGTTACTTTAAAAAGTCTTTTCAGATGCATTTAAAAACCTGGTTTATGGGAGGGGAGGAAGAGGGCAGAGCCAAGATGGCAGAGTGGAAACAGGACTTCTGCACAGCTCTGGCTTCCACCTCTTCCAATACATGTAAAAAATTACTCTAAATAAACTTTAGAGTGGCAGAACCCACACAATGATAGAGAGAAACAAATGTCCTGCTGAAGGAAGCCCGGCAGGCCAGCAGAAAGGGTCCATCACAACACATTGGGAGCCCAAGGGCAGTCCCACTTAACATGGGGTTTTAGCCCCAAGGCAGCCCCGATGAGCAGTGGCTAGAGCAGACTTCATGAGAGTAATTACCAGCAGCTGTAGTGATTTCCAGACTTCTCAATCCATAAACGCCAAAGACAAAGTAAAAGGTCAGTGTGGAACTTGGTTGGTATAGGGTAGAATAGAAGGGTATGGTCAGGCTGTCACCCCCATAGCAAGAAGAAGAGGAGGTGTGACAGCTGCAGCCACTGCCATGTGGCTGCATCAGGGCTCCTGGCCTACAGATTGTAGGGGGACCAAGCAACCATTCTAAGGGTAATTGCTCTTGCTTTGACCTGCTTGGATCTGGATCTCAGTCTTGGGTGGTAGTCATGGGGTGTGTTGCCAGTGAGCCAGAGTGTGTGGGAGCTGTAAAAAGGGTGCCCAACTAATAGCTCTGGCAGCTGCAAAAATTCCCAGTGATTTGGGACATAGCTCTCTCTCCATTCTGGAAGCAGAGTTCTACCATGGCAAAGAACTCAAAAGTCAAGTAATTGGCTGCCAATATGAGAAAGCAACAGAAGCACAAACAGACCATGAGATACTTTTTGGGGACAAAAAGAATCAAGGCATGGAGTGGGAGGAAGACATCAAAGTCAGAACCCCTGTATCAAAAGCCTCCAAGAACTGATCATAGGCCATTGAGGAGCTCAAGAAGAATTTTGAAAATCAAATAAGAGAAGTGGAGGAAAAATTGGGAAGAGAAATGAAAATGATGCAAGAAAATCATGAAAAGTGAGTTAACAACCTGCTAAAGAAGACCCAAAAATACACTGAAGAAAATAACACCTTAAAAAACTGACTAACTCAAATGGCAAAAGAGGTCCAAAAAGCCAATGAGAAGAATGCTTTAAAAAACTGAATTTTCCAGATGGAAAAGGAATTTTAAAAAGTTACTGAAGAGAATAATTCCTTCAAAATTAGATTGGAGCAACTTGAAGCCATTGACTTTATGAGAAATCAAGATACTATAAAACAGATCCAAACAAATGAAAAAATAGAAGGCCATATGAAATATCTCACTGGAAAAACCACTGACCTGGAAAATAGATCCAGGAGAGATAATTTAAAAATTATTGGACTACCTGAAAGCCATAATCAAAATAAAGAGCCTAGACACCATCTTTCAAGAAATTATCAAGGAAAATTGCCCTGATATACTAGAACCAAAGTGCAAAATAGAAATGGAAAGAATTTACTGATCATGTCTTGAAAAAGATCCCAAAAAGAAAAACCTTAGGAATATTATAGCCAAATTCCAGAGTTCCCAGGACAAGGAGAAAAATTGCAAGCAGTAAGGAAGAAACAATTTGAGTATTGTGGAAACAAAATGAGGATAATACAAGACCTAGCAGCTTCTACTTTAGGGATTGAAGAGCTTGGAATATGATATTCTGGAGGTCAAAAGAGCTGGGATTAAAACCAAGAATCGCTTACTGTAAGGGTTATGGGATTTAAAGATCTTCCATGCCCCATTGGACTTGCTGACGTAGCAGGAAGGGGTGGGGCAAGAGGAAGTGGAAGCCAAGCTAGAGTTTCTGCAGTGGCTAGCAGTGGTGGCAATGGCGGCAGCAGCAGCAGAGGCAGCGGCCACAGAAGCGCGAAGCCCTTTTTGAGCCAGCCAGAATTTCTGCTAAGGACTCCTGCTGAGGATGGCCAGGGGCTGGAGCTGCTAGGAGCACGCTTCCTGGATGCTGGGTGGTTGCTGTGAGTGGGGAGGGGAGGACCTTTGCCTGAGGTAGCCTGTTCTATTTTAAAGGCTTGAGAATGTGGGTGCTTTCTAATTTATCTACCTGTGCCAATTTCATAACTACTCTGATGGCTTTGACTTTCTGGTTTTGGGACTCAGTCTTTTGGTATTTTAATAAATGTTCTCTTTTTATCTCCCATATAGAAAGCCTGATATATTTTGTGATTGATAACCACATTAGCATATCTATAATTTCCATAGGCATTGTGAATATTGCATTGCTGATATATTTGGTGATGAGGATGGGATCACAAAATGTTAGGCCTCTATTTGGAAGCAGTGGTGGTGATGGTGGCAGCAGCAGCAGAGGCAGCGGCAGCAGAAGCAAGAACCCCTTTTTGAGTTAGCCAGAATTTCTGCTAAGGACTCCTGCTGAGGACCGCCAGGGGCTGGAGCTGCTGGGAGCACGCTTCCTGGATGCTGGGTGGTTGCTGTGAGTGGGGAGAGGAGGACCTTTGCCTGAGGTAGCCTGTTCTGTTTTAAAGGCTTGAGAATGTGGGTGCTTTCTACTTTATCTACCTGTGCCAATTTCATAACTACTCTGATGGCTTTGACTTTCTGGTTTTGGGACTCGGTCTTTTGGTATCTTAATAAATGTTCTCTCTTTATCCCCCATATAGAAAGCCTGATATATTTTGTGATTGATAACCACATCAGCATATGTATAATTGCCATAGGCATTGTGAATATTGCACTGCTGATATACCTACCCAGCAAAACTGAGTATAATGCTACAGGGAAAAATATGGTCATTCAATGAAATAGAGGATTTTCAAGCATCTTGATGAAAAAAACAGAGCTGAACAGAAAATTTGACTTTCAAATACAAGAAGCAAGAGAAGCATGAGATGGCAAACAGGAAAAAGAATTAATAAGGAACTTATTAATGTTGAAATATTTACATTCCTTCATGGAAAACTATAATTGTAACTCATAAGACTTTTCTCAATATGAGGATAGTTGAAGGGAATATATATGTATACATACATATATATGGGAGGGAATAACATACATACCCAATAGGGTATCTAACCCTACAAGAAAATAGGGGGTAGGGAAAAGAGGGGGCAGGATAGAAGGGAGGGCAGATTGGGAAAGAGGGTAATTGGAAGCAAACATTTTTGAAAAGGGATAGGGTCAAAGGAGAAAATAAATTAAGTAGGGGGCGTGATAGGGTGGAGGGAAATATAGTTAGTCTTTCACAATATAAGTACTATGGTAATAATGTGGGTAACTACACATGTACTATCTATATTGAATTACTTATCTTCCCAGTGGGCATGGCTGAAAAGGGAGGAAGGAGAAAAAATCTGGCACTCAAAGTTTTAAAAACAAATGTTTAATTTTTTTTTTTACATGCAACTGGGAAATAAGATATACAGGTACTGGGGTATAGAAACACATCTTGCCCTACTAGAAAATTAGGGTGTTGAAGGGTGAGGATATAAGAGGGAACAGAATGGGGGAAGAGGTATTCAGTACACTTGCTCTTTTGGGGTGGAGGGAGGGGAAAGACAGGGAGAGAAAAAACTATAACTCAAAATGTTGCGGAAATGAATGTTGAATACTAAAGATAAAAAAAAATAAAATATAAGAACCTGTTCACACAACAACATGCTGGGGTAAGGAAGAAAAAGGAAAGGAGTATGGATCTGACATTTAGATGAACATTTAACTACCCTTTTTTTTGCTTCTGTGTGTTAGTATAAAAACTTAAGAAATTGCTAGAGTCACTTCTGTGAAAACAGAGATTATATGTGAAATAAAGTCATCTATACAAGCTATGTTCAATCCAGTCTCCATGTTGTCTGCCAGTGTCACCTATACCAAAATATGCCCACAAATATCAGTTTAAGAGAAAATAAGGAAAAAAAACCTGACACCTAAAGTTAATTCTCAGTTCTCTAACACTCATGGTGATAGCTGGCTGTCAAATACAGATATTCACAGATATGAAGCCACCTTTAGTGGATTGTCTGTAACTTGAAGCTATTGCATAATTCCACAGAGAAATCAAATATTTCTGCCAACAATTATAATAAATATTCTTCGACTAATCAAATAACCTTCACGCAGGGGTGACAAGTACCATTTTTTGCATTATTGCTTTGGAACAGCAAGGGATTCTTGACATTAGAGGGGATGGGAGTTCCTTATATTGGAAAGCGTAGACTCACAGAACCTCCAATTTGGAAGAGACCTCAGGAGTCATCTATCCAATTGAAATCCTACCTAAAAGGAATTCCCATACTAACATCCCTGAGAAGTGCTTAATGATCACTATGGATAGGATTCCTTTATTGATTATACTAAATATTGCATTAGTTAAAAGTATTTTTATTTTCATGATGAACTGCCAATACATGTAAACATTTATAGAAAAGAAATAAATTATTTGTTCAGTGGACATCTATTTCATTGGTCAGGCCAGAAGAGTAAGGTGAAGATAACAATAAGCCCTAACTTGATAAACCACCTTGCGTTTGCCTGATGAGTCTGGAGAGTTACCTACATACATTTGGGCAGCCTACTAAAATTCATGCCAAAGGGTTAAATATTTTTTAATGTGCATAAGAAAATAATTGGTGAAAATCTTGCTTTAGAAACAAGCCAAATTGTACATTAAAAAAACAAAAACATTAGCACAGCGAGTAAGAGCACCGGCTCCAGTGTTGAGAAGACCTGGAGATCAAATCCTGGGCTCAGACACTTAGCACCCATACAGAAATACCTGGCCATGTAGCCTTGAGCAAGTTACTTAACCCCAATTGCTCAGGGCAGGCCAGGTGGCTCAGCGAGTAAGAGCACTGGCTCCAGTGTCGGGATGACCTGGATCAAATCCGGGTTCAGATACTCAGCACCACACCCAGAAATAACTGGCGGGGTAACCTTGAGCAAGTTACTTAACCCCGGTTGCTTTAAAAAGCAAAAACAAAAACATGCTTCTAGTTCACAAATAAGTTGCAAAGATCCTGTTTTCCCCCCTATGAAATAAATTATCTACTGAGACATTGTGGGAGATGCCTAATTTTAAACTCACCTGTCTTATGTTTACATTTGTCTGAAAAGGAGAACCCAACCCTATTACTTTCTCTGCAATCGATCAATAAATATTTATTGAACATTTAAGTTCCTAAGTACTCCATACAAGTATATTATAACCTATATGCTTTGTTGATTTTGCTGATCACATAGTATTAAGAAGTAGGTGCCTCTAACAGAAGAACTGTCTACCAGATTCCCCTGATATGCAAGGAGCTAGTGCTTTAAAAAAAAAAAAAGTTTTGAAACTATCTTTAAGATATAAATGGTGCAGGGGACTAAAAAGGTGGTCAGTGTTGCTTTCTGGTAACCTAAATACAAAAATCCAGGAGGACCTCCTGCTTCTCCCTCACACTTCACTGGTGATTCAAGATGAGCAACTCTGGGGCAAGGGAGCTGTGTTTTGCTGAATCAAGGCTGTGTACTTGGTGAATATTCTTTGCATACTGTGATTTTTTTAACTGCTAAGTGGACTAGAGGTGGTTCATTTTATTTCTATCTTGAACCTATGCTATTTGGGGACCAGCCTGGACAGCCCTGGTCTACAAAAACCCTCTTTGACACCGAGCAGATTTATATGTCATAGGTTTGTGGGAGGTTAACAGTCTCACATGGTAGACAGGCCTGAATGGATTGTGATTTAAGTCACTGGAGAGAGTGACCATATGAATGAAAATATAGAGCTACTGAATTATAGTCAACGTATGTTGACCTTGAGGGTACAGGATCTATTCCTAGGGTAAGTGGTTAGATTTAAGTGAAGATAGGTAAGTGGTCTGGAAAATGATATTATTCCAAATCAAGTAGGAACTAAAATGAAAATCCACTGGCCTAGGAGGAAGGAGAAATCAAGAGAGGAAAAGAACTTGAATAGTCTCATAGGAAATGGAGATCAAAGAATCCCCAGCCTTTGGAGAGTTAGAGGAATCACACCAATTATGTAGCTCATTAGGTACTAGAAATAGAAACTGGGGACCTTATCTATGTTCTGCTTTCTCATCTCCTAAGGAATGAGAGGGAAACTCAAAGTAGATCAGTATAGTATAAAATGGAAGTAGACCAAAAGACATTGCATACGCTGTAGTGAAAAGGACTTGGCTGAAGACAGGCTGAACTCTGGTAGCTAAATCAAGGTATCCAGAACTAAGGAAAGACTAAAATGTATCTCCTAAACTGGAGTCTATGCCCATAAAGTCATCCTGTTGTAACTGACACTGGAATTAATTTGTACTACCATTCTTCCTCAGGCATATGGTCAAATTTTTTTTTTACTTCAATTAGGATGAACAGATTGAGTACATGTTTATAAGAACATGAGAAGGGATATAATAAGAGAAAGGAAGTATAGTATCTCTGAGACCACAGACATATTCCCTTAGTCGGTAACCATTTCTTCTTTCTTGAAATTTACTCTGCCCTTGGTCTCCATGATGCCACACTATACTTGTTCTCATATGTTTATTTTTTTTATTCTTTTGAAGGCATTTTTTCCCTTCTGTATCTCTTATCTATTGAAACATCTCCGAAGTTCATAATTTTCCCTTATGATCTCTTTTTACATTATCTTTAATTCTCCTGGTTTCTATCAACCCAAATACTCTGACAACTATGATTTTATCACTCCCCAAACTCTACTACTAGTCATGAAACCTCTCACAAACATTAGCCATGCATTTCCAGCTATTTACTGAACATTTCCAAATGGTTCATTTACAACTTAGCATATCTACTATCCCACCCGGAATCCAGTTTTCCATCCTGACTTTCCTACCTTTGTTAAGATGGAGTCCTAGTAGGGAATCTCTCCCTCTGGACCTGCAAATCCAATAGCTTTCAAAACCAGTCGACTACTTCTTAGTTTTTCTTGTCTGCTTCCCTTCATTTCCATAATTATGAATACCATTCTACACCAAACCATTACCACCACATCCCTTGATTTTTGCAATAGCTTCGTAAAATGTCTCCATGTTTCCTTATCTACAATCCCTACCACACACCACATCCACATTAAAATGCCAATTTAATTGTACTTTAAATAAATACTTAAAATCTCAAGTTAAAAATTTAAAACAGCAACTTTATGACAGTTTATTAAAATATGATAAAATTCAAATATTTATCATATCATTCTATTACTCAAAAGTTCTTCATGAATTTCTTTTCAGTGACTATAAAATTATCAAATTTCTTATCCTGCTATTCAAAATCCTCTACAACCTGTGGGCATCCACTAACTTTCTAACCTCAGAATAAACTACCATTCTGCATGAATGCTCAGGTTTAGTCATTTGCTGGTGTTGTGCTTCCTTCAACTAGGAGTCGATAGAAATAGGTATGTCTAATTTGTGCTGACCAAGGCCTCAAGCTATTGGTCAAAGGCTTAACTCTTCCTCTTACCTCTTTTCTCTCCATCTGAAAGAATAGATATTTAAATCCAGAGTTTCCTGCTCTTTAAAGTTGTTTACTTGCTGTTTTAATTAGTTTCAGAGACAGTCCATTTAATATAAAAGGTCAATCTTAATTGATTTTGAGCTGTGTATTTCCTAATTTGCCAAAAGTGGGGTTGCAGCAGGAGTGATCAATGTCTGATAATGGTATAAGAGATGCAGAAAAGACTCATTTGCAACCTTGATCCAAAAAAGTTCCAGACTTTCTCCTGACTAAAGACTTGAATTACGTGAGGGAAAAACTTGTGGTTTTGATTTCTTAATAATTCCTGTAAGTTACTTAATTGCATAATAAGACTAAACCATGAGAATTGAGACCAATCATTAACCCTAAGATGCAGTCTTGGCAAGCAAGAAGAATCACTTTTAGAAGGAAAGTTGCCTAAGACAAATTTACTTCCTTCATTGTTTTCTCCCAGTCAGTGAAAAGACTTTCCTCCACTTCAGAGCAAGTTGTGCAGTAGAGGTGAAGACCATAAGAAGATAACTGAAGGAAGGAGTTACAAAAGAATAGCTGTACCCACATTCCAAGTATGGGGGACACCAAGAAGGGGGGTGTATTTTATACAGTGAACTCTATTAGACAGGTCAGTCATTTGATTTTGAACAGAAAATGAAAATAAAAGCATAGTGTCAGCAACACTAAAGTTCAGAATGAACTGAGATGGGAAAGGAAATGTTAGTACTATCAGGTGGATTTGAAGCTGATTTAATGATCATAATCATTCATGGTTGGATTTCAGCTAGGAAAGAAGTGGTATGGCCTAGATCTGTCTAGCCCTGCCTATGCCACTTAACATTTTCATCAGTGACTTGGAAAAAAGCCATAGATAGTATTGTAATCAAACTTGAAGATGACATATCAGTAGGTGGAGTTGTTAACACAGTGGATGGGTATTAGGATCCACAACATATCTCAGCAGGCTAGAATTTTGGGCTGAATTTTATCAGATGAAATTCAATACAGGAAAACTTGCACAGGTTCCAAAACCCAGCTTCCTAAGTATAAGATGTAGGGAATATGAATAATATAAGCTAAAGTGAAAAAGATCTGGGGATTATTTTTCAGTTTAAGAGCAAAATATCAGTTAGCATTGTGACATAGAAGTCAGAAAAAGATAGAAAGACAGAAAGACCCATCAATCAATCTACTGATCCACCTATAGATAGAACATTTATTAAGGACCTACTAGAAACCAGGAACGGCGCTAAGCAAGGGGAATACAAATGCAAGGAAGAAGAAAAATACTTCCTGTACTTTAACATTCTCATGGAGGAATTCATAAAAAGGAATTAGTGGGAATAGGTAGGAAACAATATCCATACTGAGAAATGACAGAGAAATCTGGAGAGTTGGGAATAGAACTAGGAAAAGGGTGAAGGATTAAGCTTGGCTGATGGGCATTTTCTCAAAATGTTACTTCTGGGTAGAATCCAACAATGAGACATGGAGGCCAAAGGAGCATAAGTGAAGAAATGTCAGTGCTTAAAGAGTCAGAACATCAGGGTTTGAATGCCAAGTTCTCCCATTAGCTAACTACATAACTTTAGAAAACAGTTTCGCCTCTTCAAATCTCTTTAAAATGGGGGTGTTAGACTACAAGACTAAGTCTTCTGGACTAGAAGTCTAAGAACTCTTTTGTATCAGAATCTAAAATACTATAAACAAGAGGATGGTGTAATGTAATACCAAGGAAAGGCAACTTCCCAGGTTCAAAATACCAGCATAGGTGCTCTCTATTTTATTCAGTAACAAACCCAGAACAGAGAAGATCAAAACATGACATCATTCAAAATACAGCATTTACTAAGTGTGATTAAATAATCTCCAAGGCCTACCCCACCCCAGGACTTTCCAATCATTCAATCAATTACAAAGTCTCTGTTCCAAATACTTCTCCACCCCTAGGCTATACCTTAATTAAGTCCACCACAAAGCCCCTCTTCTCAGATGGAGATTAGTTTCCAAACAAAAGTAAAATACATTCATTTGCTCAACCATAGAACACAAAAAGGTCAAAAGTTCCCCACCCCTGGATCACAATTGAATCTACCCCAGAGTTACATCAAGTTTAAACACAGCACTTAATACCCAAATGGAGGTCTTTTCTTCATCTTGACACGAGGCAAGTTCTCAGCAATCTTAGTTCCTGGGGAGACAAGGCTTAGCAAGGCCATAAGATACATTGCCAGTCCCTTCATGAATTTATCCTCTGTCTGTAGAACAGCCCTAGAACCCCTGAACACATTAGCAAAGCCCTCTCCCAGGATTTCTGTAAACATACAACAAGAAAATCCTTCTTCAGGGCTTCTGAACCAACAGAAAGGCTCCCAGACCCCTGCAACAACAGCACTGTCCTTCACCAGTGGACAGTATTCATTCTGTCTGCCGGACAGTCTCCAGACCCCTGCAACAACAGTACTGTCCCTCACCAGTGGACAGTATTCACTCTCAGTACTGTCCCTCACCAGTGGACAGTATTCACTCTCTGTCTGCAGGACAGTCTCAGGCCTTCTTAACCAAATGCCAGGTTCCAGGACTTCTTCAACAGGACAGTCTTTCACCAGTGGACAAATCTGGCAAAATAACATCAAAACAGACAGACAAAGTACCAGCAAAACAGCCATGTCTCCTCAGTCCTTGGCAGCTCAGGGGGCAGGTCTCAAAAGTCCAGGGCAATTCAAAGCGGCCACCAGCAATCTCTTAGTCTCTCTCTCTCCACGAGGTGCTGCTTCCAAAAAAAAGAACTTCCGCCTCTCTCTTGTCTCTCCAAATCTACGTCACCAGCTCCTCCCACTTCAGGACTTTCTTTTCACATCAACAAGCCCATCCCACAGGTGGGATTAACAAACTCTGGGTTTTAATACAATCAATTTGAAAACCAAGCCAATACAGGGGAATCTTTAATTGCCATTACTATCACAGATGGCTATTAAGGTGGTGATGTGCATTGGGATAATTCTCTATGAGGTTCTTTGGAAGTACCAGGGGGGCATATTTTGAAAAAGGCAAACTTAGTGGTGGTAGAGGAATGGGAAAGGGACACAGGTAGCTGTTTTCATGTATCTGAAGGGCTTTCACATGGAGGGGTTTGATTCATTCTGTTTGTTCCCAGAGAGTAGAGCTAGGAGCACTAGGTAGAACTTCCAAAGACAAAGTTAGATTTGATATAAGGAAAAATGCACTACTTCTTCACTTAATGTCTCCAAGCAAAATCTAGAAGACATCTTGGCGAGCATGTTGTAGAAGAAATTCTTACATGACTATGCATTGAATGAGTTTCCCCTGAGATCCTTTCTGATTCTAAGAATCTGTAATTCTCTGGGGACAAGTTCAGAGAAAAACTGGACTAAAGCAAAGAGTGATGGCTCCAAACATAAGGAGAGGAGGAAATTATTTGATTTAATGTAAATTGAAAAAAAAAAACTTTCTCAAAGGGCCAGGAATTCCCATCATAAAAGTAATTTGTTTGGGTTAAGGTATCATTTCAAAGTTTCTCATTATGTTTAGTGAAAAGAATACTGAATTTACTATCAGGGGTTCTAGTTTCAATATTTATATCTCTGGATAAATTACTCAACCACTGTAGGCCTCAGAGAGGATTAGGTATTAGATGGTATCTAACATACAATCCAATTAATTTTTTTCTTGCAATTATGTTACCAATCACACAGAATGGAAAAATTTGAGTTCTGAGAAGGGTGATCATAAAGGAAAAACGGTACACTGAAAAAGAAGATAGGTATGGGTGAGATCTGGGGTTGTGCTGGCAAATGCTTAACAACTGGATTTCTGAAAAAAACATATCATATATATATATATATATATATATGTATGTATACAATCACAACACACTTTTAAGTTTGATCTGTGTTATTAACATTCTGTCCATCAGTTTCTTAAGCTTAGATAATTAATAAGGAAAACAAATTAAGCACTTATATATATATTATGATATGCTAATTTCTGAGGTGTAAATGTTTACATTGGAAATTTAATAATTGGCTCATCAGCCGTTTGAGATGCCTCTGGTATACCCCTGACAACAACTCACATAAGTATAAACATATGCATAGATTTTGTTTGGTGTCATTTACAGCTGAAGTCATCAGTACATTTATGTGGAATATCTGATATCTTAGAATTATTCTTAGCAAATTTTTCTTCTTAGAATTTATTTGTCAAGTTGGAAAGTAATGTAAAATCCAAGAGGGTAAAGTCAAATTATAATATCATATTCCCAAATTCTGAGTAGTCTTTGTCTCCTAGTCCAAGTGTTCACATTTTTTTCTTTTTGGAGGGGCAATTGGGGTTAAATGACTTGCCCAAGGTTACACAGTTAGTAAGTGTTCCATGTCTGAGGTCAGATTTGAACTCAGGTCCTCCTGACTCCAGGGCTGGTGCCCTATTCACTGAGCCACCTAGCCGCCCCAATTGTTCACATTTTCAAAGAAGATAATATATGAATCATCTGGCCTATTGCTATTGAAAATGTCACTTTCTGGCTGCTTTAATGAAGGAACTTTCTAATTTTCTTTAAAAGAACAGCCAAAGTTAACTGGCTTATATAATTTTTAAGCATTTGAAATTTTAGGGAGACTTTGTTATATTTGACTTACATTGAAATCTAGCAAATTAATATCCCTCTTGAAGCAAGACAGTTTTAAAAGAAATCCATGAGTTGCAAAGATCTTTAACCTAGCACTATCAGGGTATTAAATCAATATCCCTTAGAAATATTGAAAAAAAGGATACCTTGAAATATTGACAATTTTTTCATACTTTGCATTGTTTAATTCTTTTATCTCACTGCCAAGATAGTTAAGCTAATCAATATGAATAAGGACATGCATAGAGGGCCAAAGGTAAACTGAACTGGAGTCAAACTATCCATGTTAATGATATTCTAGAAGTGAAACTAGTGAGGCTGGGTCCACATCGACCCGAAGTTGATAAGTTTATTCCAAAAAAATGTGCTAAGTATGGTTCAATAAAGTCTAAAATACAAAGAAAGAAGCATGATTTGGGATAATTTCATCAAGACATTTACCAACTTTGAGAAGCAAGAATTGAGAATATTGCCAACTTCTTCATTTAATCAATCAGGAAGTAAAAGGGAAAGAATTACAATGACTTGCTGAAAATTATGAAACTAGAAAACAGCAGACTTAGAGTTTAATGACAAGTCCTTTTATTCTCATTTTAATGCTGTTTTGACTCTACCAATGGAAATAATTAAGGGCCATTAGAAAAATAGCATAGGTCAAGTCATCTCTGGTAGAGGATGGTAGAGAATGCATGTTAATATTCTTTGTATCCATATCAGAAAATTGGCTTACTCATAGATGACCTTCAAAAATATTTACTGAAATTTCATCCATCTTTTAAGAACCAAATCAAATGCTGCTTTCTCATAGAACCTTTCTTCTTCCTTCTAGTGTCTTCAGAATTTCTCATGTTCCATTTTGTTAGTCAGTAAACATTTATTAAGTGTCTACTATGTACCAAGCACTGTGCTAAATTCTGAGGACACAAAAAAACCGCAAAAGGTAGCTCCTGACCTCAAGTACTTTGCAATCTACTGTTGCAGTTATATGCATATGTGCCTTATTTCTCTTCCTAGACTGAGTGGTTTGGGTAAGACAAGATGCTTTCTGAAGTCTTCTTTAACTCAAAACTAATGCTACCCTGAAATCAGGGGCTGTGTCTTACTCATCCTGGTAACTTGTCCCTAACCCTTCTGCCTATTCTCATATAGTGAGTGCTTTGCCCATAGGATGCACTTGACAAATGCTTTTTTGTTTACTGAATTAAACTAAAGCAAATGTAGGTTAGCATATGTGGTGAAGATAACCACAATCCTTTCAGAAAGAAAAATTGAAATAGAAAATTTCATGAGACATTCATTAGATATTTATTGACATTGCTATAGGACTCATCTTACATAGGCAGAGTATGGAACTTCATAAGGGTAGTATCTGATATAGAGGGGAAGGCCAACTAGCCCAAAGTGAGGAACACTGTATCTGAAATTCCACCACTAAAGAGCCATTTCTTCAAGTTACTAACCCTAAAGTGCTGTGAAAATCCAAAACTCCTAGGAGAGTTAGTATATTAGAAAAAAAAAATCATTAACAACTTAATGTGGCCTAATGTGTCAGTTTTCCCCAGACTATTGGAAGACGGTGGTTCAGGAATAAAAGAGAATAAAGGTATAAACGAGGGGAAAGGGTGAGAAACAGAGGAAATCTTGCCTAGTCTTCCATAATGCCTATGGCTGGTCTATTACTGTTCCTTCTGCTGAGTAAAGAAAGATCTGGGAGATAGTTACTAAACTAAACTTAGAATTATACCTGACAACAGATAGCAGGTAATCTTTTAGGGTAAACCAACATAGGAATAATGCAAGCATGCTCATTTTGTCTATGTGAAAACTTACTGCCTTGCTTTGGGTTCTGCCTCTTCATAAATATTAAGTAAAACTTCCTTTCTGGTGGTCAAATATACAGAACTCTAGCTATTAAAGAAATTATAATGTGAAAAAATAATACCTAGTTGTATATTGGGATATTTTACCCCATTAAAATTTAAAAGGCATATTTAGATCACAAGAAAGCCATAGTAGGATGGCACTCAAAACCTGATCTTGTGTAGAAATAGTTTTCATATTAGTTATCCTTACCAATTTGCAGAATCTTTAGATAGACATAACTTCTACTTCTCTTTCAACTATAAAATTCTGCTGAGTACAGTTCAATCTAATCCAATAAATGTGTGTCATGTCGGTGACTGATTTACAAAATGACTATGGACCTCATAGATGAACTTCATAAAGCCTCAGAAGGAAAGGATGAGACTAGCCTACAACCTGAAGGGACTTGAACTCCAAGGTATCTCCCCGAGTAAAGCTTTTTATGATTTGGTGATTGACACTACAAAAGCAATGTTTTAGAAAGGTTTATCTTTAAGTATTGTGCAGGTAGGTTGTGGAGATAGAGCGGGGTATGCTGAAGAAAGATGATGTTACAGGTTGTTCTTGTACTAAGTCTCATGTGTATTAAATATCTCAATACCAGTTAACATCTTTGTTCTGAGGCTACCTTTTGACTCCCAGCTTCAGACCCAAATCCCTGGCACTACCATATAGTTATTTCTCTGTGCTTGACTATATCTCCCTTTCAACCTATTGAATTGATGATGCCATGGAATCTTGTGGCAGTATTTCACTATCACTATGGTTGCAAGAGAGTAAAGAAGAAGTTTACAAAAAAGACAGGTGGTCAGAGAGCATCAATGGAATGAGAATTCAAAGGGTAGTCTTTCCTGAGCAGGCAATCACTTACAGAGGGGAGGGAGTAGTTAAAGGGCTTGTTTTTTGATCTGTGAGTTTACAGATTTTCAATTGAGGCTCTACAAACTGGATTGAATTCAAAGATTTATACGGATGGCGATGAACTGAAATGGCTGCACACTTCAGCAGGGAGGACTGAGTGATTGGAAGAATTAGAACAGAGACAGCTCGGGAGAGCAAAGACATGATGTTAGGAGGGTAAAACATCTCTAACAAAGGGGAATTTTCCAGGAGAGGATGGAGCAGTTGAGCAGGAAATATAAGGAGGGAAAGAGGGGAATATTCCCTAGGAGGAGAAGGGGAGCAACTTTAGGTAAAAGATTCATAAAGGATAGAAAAGAGTAATGTAGGTTAACCAAGATGTCAAGAAGCAAATCAGTCAGTCGACAAGCATTTGTAAAGTATTTACTGTGGGAAGGTAACTGTGTTAAGTCCTGGGGATGCAAAGAAAGGCATCCAACAAACAGTCTCTGCTCACAGTGAACCCACAATCTAAATTGTACTTCTCTTGCCCACTACATAAATGACCCCGGGCAAATCACTTGTTCTCTGCTCTCCATTTCAATCCCTTCATCCATGAAAAAGAAGGGGTTCCAATGTTACTTCCTGCCCCAAATATGTGATTAAATGATCCTGTCAGTCAGCCAATGAACCTTTTGTTATAATAAAACTTTCATCTAAGACATGTATATAGCAGGAAGAGTTTGCTTCAGAGCAAGGTAGAAGCTGTGACTTCTCCCAGATTTCAAAATCAGATGAGGAAACCTGTACCATTGAAAACTAATTTTCTTTCAGGATGAGAAGGCAACCAAGATACAGAAGCATTGAAAATACATAAGCTATACACTAAACGATACAAAATGTTTCTATCTGAAACTGGATAGATAGACACTGGAAGGTTGAATTCTCTATGTCATCAATAAGACAATTTCTTGATCCACAAAGACAGACTTTGTACAAAGAAAGAAACTGAGGTAGATAGAGAAGAAATCTCTCCTCCCATAGATTCCTAGAAGCAGTCTAGAAAGAAAGGGAAAAAACATACTCCTTTAGAGAAAATACTCATAGTTGAATCAGGACCTAAAATTAATGCAGATCCCCTAATCACTTAGCTATTAATTTAATTTCAAACTATTTCTGATAAAATGCATTAATTGAACAATTAGGAAATAGCAAGTATTTGGAAGAAATAGTTATTGACCAAATGATAAATAATGAAGAAAAGGAGTGATGGGAAACTTAGCACATACTAGAATCAAGGGTCAGCATGAATTCTGTAATATATGCTATAAAATTACATGATAAGTGTTTGAAAAATAGGTGGGGAAGGATAATGACTTAAATACATTACTTATGTATAAGAAAAAGTAATAAATATGACCTGGCACCAGAATTTGGAGTAACAGTTAAAGAGACATAATATTTCATGACTGAAGTACAAAACTCTAGGAGTTGCATAAAGTCTCTCAGGTACAAAAGAACAGGCCCAGAGGCTATGAGGAGATCTCAGCAATATAATATAATGTTAATCATTAGGGCCTAAAACTTTATTCCAAGGCTCAGGAAGCTCCTCTTTGAAAAAGAAGGACATAGGGGAATCGCCTGTATCATTAAAGTTCCCAGGTTCAAGGGTGGCTAGGTGGGATAGTGAATAGAGCACTGGCCTTGGAGCCAGTCGGACCTGAGTTCAAATCCGGCCTCAGACACTTAACAAAAAAACTAGCTATGTGACCTTGGGCAAGTCACTTAACCCCAATTGCCCTCCAAAAAGAAAAAAAAAAGTTCCCAGGTTTATCTTTCCACATGTCATCATAGCAATAGTATTATTTTATATAAACAAGCTTCTGTGATTGATTTCTTAGTTGTTAATTTTCATCAACATTTACATAGTTTTGTTTTCAAAGCACTTTAGATATATTCTCTCATTTGGCCTTCATAACTACCCTGTGAGATAAGCAGGGAAAATATTATCACTCTTCTTTTAAAGATGAGAAAATTGAGGCTAAATGAACTGCCCAATGTGACCCAGACTGTTAAAAGATTTAGGGTTCAATCCAGCTTTTCTAGATCCCAGTCTAATGTAATTTTGCTATATGACAGATTTCACTACGGTTTTGCTATCCAGGCCCTTGTCTTACTTTATTTATCAAATTTAGGGAAGGAATAAGCCTTGGGTTGCACTCAGCCTGTAGGATTAAGACTGGTAGTCTTTATCTCACAGGCATAGGATTACAGACCATAGAAGCACTGATATCAAGAGGTAGGAGGATGCTTAGAGGTCATAAAGGTCAACTCTCTTATTTTATAGATGAAGAAAGTGAGGTAGAGAGAAGTTAAATTTATTGACTCAAAGTCACAGTTACTTTCTAAATAAAGACTTGAATTGACTACACTACATTGTCTCTTAGTAGCATTGCCATTTTAATTTGTAGAAATTTACAAAACCTTGAACGTGGAAAAATGCAAACCGTCAATTAGGTTTAGTTTAGTTTTGTTCTTCTCCATGAGAAGGTAGGAAAAAAAAATACAAAACCTAGAAACTGAAGTTAATCACGAGGCTTGATGTCCCTGAATAACTTGCTTGACCTCTGAATTCTCATTTACCTCATCTGAAAAATGAGATGGCTGCATTAAGTGACTTTTAAGTTCCCTTCTAACTCTAAATCCTGATACTATAATCTTATAAGTACTCAGAAAAGTTTTAATACTGCATGGAGACTGCTAACAGGATGGATGGGACAACGGTTGAGTTATTGGCCTTCTTACCTTGAACTAATCCTGCTGGTGCAGTCATGCATTGTTATCCCTTTTCTAGCAAGTCTCCTACCCAAAGTTCTGAGCATATTTTATGTAATGTGTTTAGGGACTACAGCAATCAGCTCTCTCTAAGTATTAGAATAAAGAGGAAAGAACAGCTCATACTATTATGGACAATAATAGAATTTGATCAGCTAGGCCCCAGGGCTTTATATAATACAAATCATGTAAACAAACTCAATAGCTTTTTTGATAAAACCACAAAATTAGTGTAAGAAGAAACCCAGTAGGTGTTCTATATTTGGGCTTCACACTTCATAATCCAGAGCACAAAATGCTTTTAACTTGGCTTGTAAAATGAAATGAAATTTCCAGAATGTGAACACAGTCACAGTGCTTGCAAAGTAGAGTGGGGACAGCAAACTTGGACAAATGACAAAGCTTAGAATTCAGAAAGTCTTATGCTGGGGTTCAGGCATGTTGTTGAGTGTAGTTTTAGCCCATTATTACTTACTAATAATCTAGAAACAGCATGGTATAATGAAAGGAATACCAGGCAAGGAGTGAGAAGATCTGTGTAAGTCTGCTTTTTTTCTACCACTTTTTTGACTTTTTTCTGACCTTTCAACTAATTTAAAAAATATTTTTATAAACTTCTTTCATATAGTGTGCTGAAGAGAATCCCTTAACTTTCAACTCCAATGTCTGTAAAATAACTATAAGAATAACCAAACGACCAACTTTACAATGTATGAATATCAAATGAGATAATAATATGAAGCATAATAGAAATGTCAGCTGTCCTTATTCCTACTGTGATGAAATCATAGATTCTTAATGTATACACATACATTGTGATTATATGTTTATATATATTGTTAATATCGTCATTATTATTACTGACCTAGAAAGGGGAAGTGCTCCACATAAAGAAATGATATGAACCAATGAAAGTCCAAGTTTACTCCTGAGATGTTGACAGCACCATCAGAAAAACAAAAATAAAAAATGCATTTGAAAGACTGGGGGAAAAAAGCAACAACAACCAAAACCAAAACTATACAATGGAGGAAGGGAAGGAAATAGGAAGGAGAGATGAGAATAATAAGAAGAAAGTGGGAGGAATGGAAGAAAGAGAGAAAGAAAAAGAGAAAGATGCCCAGAGACAGATAAAAAAGAGACAAAAAGTCAGATGGGGCATAACAAAAATTGTAAGGTGTTAGGTGAGACTATGAAATTGAGAAACTGTTAGCAATTCAAACAAAATAGCATTAGAGAAAACAGTCAGATGGACTGCTTCAGAGGGCTATAAAATCCCAAACTGCAAATGAGACTTTAATTTGAATGCTATGCAAAGGAAATTCTATTTTGAGCTACACTGGTTGAAAGAAGCTCCCAGTTTCCTCTGATTTTTTCTCTGAAACCATCCATTTTGTCATTTCTTAATGGCCCAACAATATTCCATTACACTCGCCATGTTACTATAAAAAAGAGCTGGTAAAATATTTTTGTATATATATATAGACACTTTTCCTTTGTTCAGTATGAAGTAAAGTCTTAACAATACAAAGGCATTCGCAGCTTAGTAACTTCTTGGGCATAGTTCCAAATTGCTTTCCATAATGCTTGGAATTCATAGCTTTGCTAATGGTATCACAATGTGCCTGTTTTACCACAGTGCCTCCAACATGTATCATTTTCCTCTTTTGTCATCTTTGCCTGTCTGATACACATGACAGAGAACCTCAAATTCAGCTGATTACTCTTCATGACATACTTCCACAACTGCTACAGTTAAAGTTATCTACAGTGCCTAACACATAGTGGGTACTTAATAAATGCTTGTTGATTTGATTTACTCAGGCATGAGGAAAGAAAACAGCTTACAGGGGCCAATGTAATAGGGTGTTCCAAAAATCTTGATGTGATTTCAAGGTTTAATAGCTTTAATGTATAAACTTTAATAGCTTAAAAGTGCACCTTTTGGAAGGCCCTGTATATGCCTTCTTCTCTGAAAAAAAAAGACTCAGAACTACCCTTGGACCTTTAAAGTCTAGAAGATTACAAAGACTTAAAATCGTATTCTCTAGCCCCAACTTGCAATGGAAATGAACCAGGAGCACCTTCACCTCTGTTCCCCAACTAAGGAATCCCAACTATGTTTTTTGGGGGAATCACAGGGATGTTTATTGTTGTCAGATTTTTTTCCAGGGTTTATGTATAGCTTTCCTTAATTTTGCATGGACAAAGGAAGAGCTAGGATTCTGCCTTAGATCCTAATGATGCGGAGCACAGGTGGGGACCCTGTGACCTCCAGGGCACATGTGGCCCACTTGGTGCTCAAGGGCAAACCTTTAACTAAATCCAAACTTCACAGAATGAATAGCCTTAATAAAAGGATTTGTTCTGTAAAACATGGATTCAGTCCAAAGGCAGCCTCGAGGCTGTAGGTTCCCCATCCTTGATGTAGAGGCTAAGGATGCTGGATGTGTTTTTGTTTTTTGGTTTTTTTTTGGTAACAGATCAGTGAATTTTAAATTTGTGTGTGTGTGTATGTGGTGTAGAAATTTCCCACTGTCAAAATTCCATCCACTCACATAGAAACTGTTGGAAATCTGTCTCATGCAATCATAGTTTGAAAGGTGGAAGAGACCTCAGAGCTCATCTGGTCCAACACTTTTTTTTTGCTTTTTTTTGGAGGGCAATTGGGGTTAAGTGACTTGCCCAAGGTCACACAGCTAGCTTTTGTGATAAGTGTCTGAGGCTGAATTTGAACTCAGGTCTTCCTGATTCCAGGGCCGGTGCTCTATTCAGTGCACCACCTAGGTGCCCCTGGTCCGACACTTTCACTTCACAGATGATGAAAAAATGCAGACCAGAGAGGTTAAGTGAATTGTCCAATATCCCATATATACTAAGTGGCAGAGCTGGGATTTCCCATTCGAATCCCAAGACTACAAGTTAACACTACAACGTCAAAACGCTTTCCTCTAAATAAGAGTGTGGCTCAAATTTGTAGTCTTCGAGAACTTGTATCAAAAATAAATAGAAAAGATGTCACTAATCTGTACATGGGCTAACTAGGTGGCACGATGGAGAGAGTGCTGGGCATGAAGTCAGGAAAATTGAAGAGTTCAAATGTAGGGACAGACATTTACTAGCTGGGTGACCCTGGGCAAGTCACTTAACCATGTTTGCCTTAGTTACTCATCTGTACAATGAGTTGGAGAAGGAAATGGAAACCACTCCAACATTTACCAAAAAACAAACAAACAAACAAATAGGGTTACAAAGAGTTGAATATGACTTAAACAACTCGACAACAACAAAAATCTGTATATAAGGATCCCTACAGGTTGCATATTGTCTTATTTTCAAAATGTAATAAAAATCTACTGAATTTTTTATTATGTTAAATATTCCCAAATCACATTTAAATCTGGTTCAAGGGTATTATGAGCTAAATATGGCCTATGGACTGCATCTTTGATGCCTCTGTCTTAGAGAGCTTAGTCACAAAAACACTAAAAGATTCAGTAATTCTCATGGTCAAAGAGGTAGTGTGTTAGGCCTGCTACTTGAAAACAGGTGTTCCTGGTCATTTTTAGTCCACTTTATTATATTCCCTCTCATTCTCTGTGTAGTATTACCAAAATAAATTTTTTTAAAAATATGAATAACAAAAAAATAAAAATACAGCATATTTTAATCAGGAATTACTAGTTTCTGTAATAAAAATACCTGTGTAAGGCAATCACACAATACTCAGTTATCTCCCCAACACTATGAACTGTGGTTACCACCTCAACAGTCACTTTCCTCATTCACTAAATTGACTATAGTCTTAAAATATTTAACTTTGGGGTTCTTTCTTCTGTGTATTGACTTTTTAAATGCATATCCTTGATTGCTTAAATTGGAAAGCAAGGTTTCTTACTGTAGTGCTCTAAGGCTTTACTCTTACAAGAACAATTTTACATTTTTGACAACTAGTTTGTGGTTTTGCATAGCTGTAATTTCATTTATGTGGCTATCACAACATTTTGTAATATTCAATATGTAAAATGCTGGAATAAAAAAAGTAGCGAAAAACAAAACTGAACTTCATTGGATACCTTTTATTCTGAATATATCATTAGATTGTCTTCATAAAACATGAATATGACATAGTTACCTGTCATGTTGCAGTAAACTTTCAGAGGCCCCAGAGCCCCACTGCCATCAGGATCGATCCAGTAAAAATTTGAGGTTTTGCCTAGGTGTTTATAAGCTTCACAGGAAAGTTCATAGATAGCTGAAAAACAAACCAAAATTGATCTAAGTACAATGAAAACCATGATTCCCTATCAACATTTCTCTAATTTTTTTTCATTTCATATTTACACAAAAATGGTGCATTTGAGTCTGTTAAAACATTGCTTAAGATGTCTTTCTTCACTTATAATTATTCCCTCTACCCTGATCCTACCCCGCCCACCCCCAATTAAGTTCAATGGTGTGGCAAATGTACCATATTCTCATACTGTTCTAACCTAAAAGCCCAAAGGAAGATAATTCCACTTGAATGAACATGAAACATTTTTGCAAAGCTAACATCTTTCTGGACAAACCTGGAAATTATACCAAGCAAATAACTAGATGTTTCTAATTTCTATCTATTGTCATAATACCAGATGGCATAGCTTTGCAATTTAGGGTCAATCAATCAATTAATCAGTTACTAAATAAATTAAAGGTTGTGTTTAATGTAGTTCATCTCCATTTTAATCTCAACTCATTTAGTGTCCCACCCCACTTTTTTATAAATAAATAATCTCCTTTCTCTGTTTGGTTTGATTTTAAAGAATCCATAAGGAGGGGAGGCCCCACTGAGTTAGAGATAATCAGTAGAGAATGGGTCTCCATTGTTGTGGGATAGCTGTCAGATACTAAGGGTCTAGAAGAAATAAGAGACTAAAGAAAAGAAACCATACTGGCACAAATAATGTAATCCTATCTCTCCCTTTATCCAGGGGAGAGAACAAAAAAGTGGAAAGAAAATACCCACTGGATAATTTTATTAGTTACAGGTGCTTTAATTGCATCAAATCTTCCTTTCACAGAAAGTGAGACACTAGTGTAATTAAATGATATGTTCTTTTTAGTTGTTATTGCTCCTGTTCCCATGCTGAGGTTGATGTATTTTCATCTTTTCAAGGGGCCTGCACCTGTTTTCCAGAAATAAAAGGTGGCCATTTATATTTCTTCCTGATAGAAGTTCTTTTAGAATTCTATGGAGAAAACTTTTTAACAGCTTTGGATTGGCAGTTTAATGGCAAATAAACTTATTTCTAAAGTTCACTTATACAAGCTTTGAGTCTTTCTGGCAAAAAACAAAGATTCTAGTACATTCCCTTTAATAATCATTGGAAAGGGCACTTAAATAGTTCTGATATCATCTCCTGTGAAACAGGAAGAGATGGAATTTGGTGAATCATTCATTCATTCATTCATTTGGTTTCCACATTTCCTCTTCCCTTGTAGAACCTTGTATTTGCCTATCTTATTTACCTCATCCCCCACCTCCTACTGATATTCACCCACATGGATTCCTGAGTAGAATCTAGTGCTTAAAATTGCATTCCTCTATGTCCCCTCTACCCTGCCCCACCATTTTATCTTCATTTTCTTTAAAGTATTCTTTCCTTCTACCTTACAATTTTCACAGTTTTCTCATATGTCTAAAAAATAATCTCTGGAAGGCATTTCTATCTTTCAAACTCCCACATGATCCTTTGTTCTTTTGTGATAAAATTTCTTGAATGAATGGTTGACACTTGCAGACATTTTAAGGAAGATCAATATATTTTTCAAGATTTCTCTGCATGTCAGAAACTTGGTGATGGACATTCTTCAACCACTTGGTCTTTCCTGTCTTGGTGGTCAAGCCAAACTTGTGAGCAATTACAGATCTTTATTCAGGGGATTATGGGATGATACAGTATGACATTATTCTCAAACAAGAGCATATGGAGAACCATGTCTGCAAGGAACTTCTCTCCAACTTAGACTCTGTGATGAATATCCTCTATCCTAGTGGTGAACACATGTCATAAGCATCCATCTCCTTGTTTTACACCTCGCTTGATATTTATGTTTTAGAGATGGTTAATTTTTTTTTATTTATGTTATTACAACTTTTAAGCTATGAAAATGGGAGATACACCGATGGAAGAGAAATTTAAGGCAAGGATTGAGCTTTTTGTGTCATGCAGAATTTTGGTAGTATGGTGAAAGCTATGGACCCATTCTGGGAATAATTTTCTTTTTTTTTTCTTTATTTGTTTGTTTATTTATTTTAGTTTTCAACATTTACTTCCATATGTTTTAATTTTTCCCCCTTCCTCCCTAAGATGACCTGCAATCTGATATAAGCTCTACATATACATTCCTATTAAGCATATTTTCACTTTAGTCATGTTGTATAGAAGAATTACAATGCATGGAAGAAACCATGAGAAAGAAAAAAATGAAACAAAACACACAAAAAAGAAATAGTCTGTTTCGCTCTGCATTCAGACTCCATAGTTCTTTCTCTGGATATGGATGGCATTTTCCATCTCATGAGTCCTTTGGAATTGTTTTAAGTCCTTACATGCGGAGAAGGGCTAAATCTATCAAAATCAGTCATCATAGATTGTGGTTTTTGCTGTGTGCAGTGTTTTCTTGTTTCTGCTCACTTCACTCAGCATCAGTTCATATAAATCCAGGTTTTTTGAAGTCTACCTATTCATCATTTCTTATAGCACAATAATGGGAATAATTTTTAAATGCATAAAATGAAATGCATAGTGGTACAAAGGAAAATTGAGATGTGGTTATCCAAATATGTTTTTCCAATCCAAGAATTCCTACTCTGATGCATTGTTTTGTTCCACCAAATTACATTCTTTTAAATAACAAACAATAAGCAAAATAGCATTTTATATTCTCTGTATCTTTCAGTCATTGTAAAAGTCAAGACATTGCACGTTATTGTATGTTACTTGCAAAATCCTTTTTATTCACTGTTAATATCATCATGTAGGATGCCTTCAATGAATGTATGGATGAGATGAGTAACTAGGCTTATAGGTTGTTAAGTGCTGACATTCTTGGTGGTATCTCCCTTTTTTTGGAATTAATAATGTTCAAATTTTTTTTCACAGCTCTGAGATCTTCCATTCCTTCACATACTTTGTGAATCGATTCCTCACCACTCCCAGTACTGTGTCACCTATATAGCACAGATCTCTTCTATGTACATTTGGTTCTATGTACTCTTGATCACTTACATCTTACATGTGGGTAAATTTCCCATTTTTTTTTGTTCTCTGCGTTATTTCTACGTCCTCTTATAAGCACATTAAAAATGGTCAAGTTAGAGTCCAAGTGTGGTAATTATTGGTGGTGAAAAAATATAGTTATGAAAAATTCTTGAAGTTCTATTTCATTTTTTCACATTTATTTTCCTCTTTCAATTTTATCCTTAAGTTGCATCTGGACAAGTTTGTTGTGTTGGATCTTTTGTTAAGCTCTTTTGAAATTTGTTCTACCCTTCACTCCTTTGCTCTGTAATGAGGTGACACCACTCATGATTATCCATTATGCTTTTTCATGAGATTTTATTTAAAAAATTTCTATTTTAAGCTACTGTCGCATCTGACGGTCAGACTCTCTCTGCTTGGCACTTAAATGGTTTGTTATCAAGGTTCTTTTTAGGCTCCTTTGGTTCACATTTTTATAACTATTGATAAATATTGATTAAACTTCATTATCAAGGTATAATTAATGTCAGTATAATTTTTGCTGTCCATTAACTATTTTCTTTATCAGTAACTCACTTAAACAGTTCACATTCACACAGCTAATAAAATTATCTTCCTAATGCATCCACATGCTCAAAAACCTTCAAGATGTCCCTTTTGCCTCTAGGATAAAGAACACACTAACATAGTTGGTCAATAAACATTTATTAAGTGCCTACTATGTTCCAGGCATTGTGCTAGGTGCTGAAAATACAAAGAAAGACAAAAAAAGATCCCTGCCTTCAAGGAGGTAATGGGTTAATTGGGGAGAGAAAATGAAAACAATCTAGAACAAATAATTATTTGGAGGACATACTAGAGACAGAATAATTAAAACTGCAGAATACATTGGAGACAGTCAAAAGAGGTAAGTCAGTGGCATAGAGGAGGATCAGAAAAGATTTCCTGTAGAAGATGGGATGTTAGCTGGGACTTGAAGGAATCCAGGGAGACCAGCAGGTAGGGATGAGTCCATTTCAGGCAAGTGAAGAACAAGTGAAAAAGGTCCATAGCCTGGGGAGGAAGTGTCTTGTACAAGAAACAGTAAAGATGTCAGTGTTATTGGATCAAAGAGTATTTGGAGGGGTGTGAAGCATAAAAAGACTGGAAAAGTATGAAGGGGTCAAAATTTGAAGGGCTTTGAAAGCCAAATAGAAGATTTTATATTTAATCTGGAAAGTGATGACATCACAATTTGACTCAAACCTATTTATCTAGTCTTATTTCACATTTCCTTGCACTCTATGTTCTAAATTATTAGTATTTCACCAAAAAACTCAGCATTACATCTTACTCTTCCACAGAGCTATCTCAATGTTTAAAATATACTTTGCCTTCATTTCTGCCTGTCAGAATTCTTATCTTCTTTCAGAGTTCCATTTCAGTACCACCTATTCTGGGTAACTCACTGATTTCCTCTACTTATTAGTATTTTCTCTCTCCTCATATTATCTTGTATTAGTTTGTATCTGTTTATCGTTTCCAACCAACAGAATGAAAACTCCTTGAGGGAAAAGTCAATTTCATTTTTCTAATATTACTACCTTTTACACAATGAACACCAAAGGATTATTTGTTAATTTATTAATTTGGGATTTTGGATGCCTTGTTATGTAGTTGAGGGAATATGTTAGGACCAAAATATCTTTTTGAAACCTCTTAAATCATATATACTCTCTCCTTCCTTCTGTATTCATGGGGATAGCCATTGATAGTTCAATTGTCACCATAGATAACATGCCATTTTAATGTATTTCAGTTTCTAAAAGGTATAACATTTAGAAAAGTGGAGTTAGCCTTTAAAAATATATGAACATTTCATTACAAGGCATATAGGATTCTAAACAGAATGTACACCAGTTTGTTTCTTCAACCTTCTCCCTTTCCTCTCCCACCTTAACTGTGTTCAACTCCATTTAAATTAAATGACCTATCATGTGCTGAGTTTTCCTTTTTCCTTTCATTTGTTGATGCTGAAATACCCTTCCTTCCCAGTCCTTCCTCCCTCTGCTTGTTGAAACCTTACAGGTCATTCCTTTACCGCTCATTTAAAATGTTATCTCCTTAAAGCCTTCTCAGATCCTAACCTTCCCCAGGACAAAAGTAATCTATCCCTCCAGAGATCTTGCAAAGTAGTTTATATGTCCTTATACACTTAGGTACTATTTTGTATCATTGCTATTTGTGAATATTTTATCTTCCCTCACTATCATGTAAGCTCTGTGTAAAGTAGAACCTCATTTATAACAGAATGCCTTACACATAATAAGCAGGTGGTCAATAGGAGTTTTTCATTGTTAGTGTTGTTTGTTTACACTGAATTAATTAATTGCTGAGGACCACTCACTTAAAAGGAAGCCAAATCAAATTTTCAACAATAGAAACTATTCTACCTGGTATCCTTCTGGGAGCATACAAAGTTTTGAGGGAAAATATTGAGGTTAAAACTATTATATGTGCCATGTGTTTATTAACAGTACAGTTGATGCCCTTCTGGCTGCTGTACACAATTAATGAACATCAGATCTGAAAAGCATTCATAAAACTAGAGGTGGGATCCAGAGACTGCAGGTGGTTTGAGAGATGGTTGTTGAAGAACCTGAACAATTTAAAACCTGCATACTAAAGAGGTGACTAATCAACTCATGAATACTGACAAAGTAATTGGACTGAGGGTAAAGTAAATGGACACATCAAGTTCATCAATTATTGGCAAAGTAATTTTTCTCTTTTGAAAATTCTAGTCCCTGATAAAATACCTTAAATTATTCTACCTTTCTGAGAAGAAGTCCAAGTAAATGTTCAAAACTAATACTTGGAGCTGTGGCAATTTCACAAATCATGTAAAAATTCAGGTATGAAAGTAAAAGAAGTCACATATATTCTGTATATTTTCTTCCCCCTACTTGTCCTCCTCCTCATCACTGAATGAGGTGCCGTAGGAATTATGAAGCACGAGGACATGTTCCTTGCATCTACCATGTATCTCCTTCCACTTCTGAAGTTTCCATCTATCATTTCGCTTGACAAACATGTTTATCATATATTCCAGGTTGACTAGGACAAGATGCTCTCCCTACAGTATCTTGGAGTTCATTAATTAAACCCTTCTTTAAAATGTTTACTCACACCACCTCTTCCTAGTCCAAGTTGGTTCTCAAGTGACAACTCATTCATGTATTACAGCAAGGGCCTTGCACCCCAACTAATGCTGAGTACACTGAAGCTATGTCACCCAATGATAACACCTCACCAATTTTCCCCAAACATCATCCTGAATTGTTTTGAGGCTATTGTTGTTCACTCAGGATAACACATAGTCTAGTGTAGCTCTTCCCAGATTAACAAACAGGATGAGTTCCCAGATCTTCTCCACTAAAAATGTGAATCCTAATAACTGCTTGGTGTTGACCTGGAAAAGCTTCTGCCTTCTTCTATTTTCAATGATTGTCCGGTAAAAGGCAATCTTCTGTCAATAACTATATCGAGGTCCAAGCCCAGCTCTTCAACCACTGTAACCTTGGTTACATTGTAACCAAGTCCCTTAATATTTCTGAGCCTCAGTTTCCTTACTTGTACAACTTGGAGGATATAGTTCCAAATTAAAAGAGTTTTAATATTTGTTTAAATTCATCAAAGAAAAGTTTACAAGGAGAGACAAGAAGGAGCACATTTGTTATTAACTTATTAAATGTAATATAAACCTATATCTCTTTTTAAAAGTTTATGTAAGAGAATTTCACAATTTTTATTTGCTGCTATTTGATGTTCTCTGGATATTAAAATGTTTTTGTTTATTGATAATTAAGATCACAAAAGCAAAATTTTTAAACAAAAAGACTGTATGATAGCACATGCCCGTGATCCCAGGACTTGAGATGTTGGCAAATCTCTGAAGTATAGGAATTCTGAGCAATAGTAAGCTAAGAAGGTTCTTTACATTAAATTGAGCATTGAGCCTTTGGATGGAGGGGTTGGGAGGGGTAGGATTGCCTTAGAACATGTTGGAGGTCTTGTTGTGATCTTGGTAGCATAGGGCCTGTGAGAGGCTCCTACACTTCTAGGGTGGACAAGGGAGAGAGAATCTATCTTTAAACAAACATTTAATTTAAATTTTATTGTTTTTTTAATTTAATTTTATGTTTATTTTTAGTTTACATCATTCATTTCCACAAGATTTTGAGTTACAAATTTTTTCCCTCTCTTTTCCCTACCCACCACCCCAAATCAGCAAACCCACTGTATATCCCCTCCCCCAATCTGCTCTCTCCTATATCCTCCCCCATTCCCCCTCTGACTTTCCAGTAGGGCAAGATGGATCTCTATACCCAAGTGCCTGTATAACTTATTTCCCAGTTGCATGTAAAAAAATAATAATAATAATAACATATTTTTTAAACATTTGATTTTAAAACTTTGAATTCCAGATTCTTTCCCTTCCTCCCTCATCACCCACCCTTACTGGGAAGATAAGCAATTCAATATAGGTTGTACATGTGTAGCTATGCAAAATATTTCCATAGTCGACATATTGTGAAAGATTGACTATATTTCCCTCCATCCTATTCTGCCCCCACTTGTTCTATTCTCTACTTTGACCCTGTCCCTTTTCAAAATGTGTGCTTCCAACTTCCCTCCCCCTCAACCTGCCCTCTCCTCCATCATCCCCCCTCACATCCCCTTCCCTCTACTCTCCTGTAGGGTGAGATAACCTATTTAGTGTACATATCATTCCCTCCATAAGCCAAATTCAATAAGAGTAAGATTGACTCATTCTCTTTTGCCTTCCTGTTCTTCCCTTCCATTGTAACATTTTTCCCTTGTCTCTTCTACATGAGATAATTTACCCCATTCTATCTCTCCCCATCTCCTCTCATTATATTCCTCTCACCTCTCAATTTAACCTTTTAAGTATCATCCCTTCCTATTCACTGGTCCTGTGCCCTCTGTCTACGTACACCTGTACACATAAATACACATACTCACGTATGTATTCAAATGCCCATATACCCTCCTATATAGACATATATATGGATGTATACATACATATATACATATTATATACACATTTATATTCCCTTCAACTATTCTCATACTGAGAAAAGTTTCATAAGTTACAATTATCATTTTTCCATGTAGGAATGTAAATAGTTCAACTTTGATAAGTTCCTTATGATTTCTTTTCCCTGTTTATCTTCTCTTGCTTCTTGTATCTGAATGTCAAATTTTCTTTTCAACTCTGGTTTTTTTCATCAAGAATGCTTGAAAGCTCTCTATTTCATTGAATGACCATATTTTCCCCTGAAACATTATACTCAGTTTTGCTGAGTAGGTGACTATTGGTTTTGATCCCAGCTCCTTGGACCTCCAGAATATCATATTGCAAGCCCTTCAATCCCTCAGTGTAGAAGCTGCCAGATCCTGTGTTATCCTCATTGTGTTTCCACACTGTTCAAATTGTTTCCTCCTGGCTGCTTATAATATTTTCTCTTTGATTTGGGAACTATGGAACCTGACTTATAATATTCCTAGGTGTTTTCTTTTTGGGATCTTTTTCAGGAGATGATCAGTGGATTCTTTCAACCTCTATTTTGCCCTCTGGTTCTAAAAGATCAGGACAATTTTCCTTGAGAATTTCTTGAAAGATGATTTCTAGGTTCTTTTTTTGATCATGGCTTTCAGTTAGTCCAATAATTTTTAAATTATCTCTCCTGGATCTATTTTCCAGGTCAGTGGTTTTTTCAAGGAGATATTTCACATTGCCATCTATTTTTTAATTTGTTTGGATCTGTTTAATAGTATCTTGATTTCTCATAAAGTCATTGGAATCCATTTTCTCCAATCTAATTCTGAAGGAATTATTCTCTTTAGTGAGCTTTTGAGATTCTTTTTCTATCTGGCAAATTTGGCTTTTTAAGGCATTCTTCTTCTCCTTGGCTTTTTGAATCCCTTTTGCCTTTTGAGTTAGTCTATTTTTCAAGGTGTTATTTTCTTCAGTCAGGTTGTTGACTCTCTTTTCATGATTTTCTTGCATCATTCTCATTTCTCTTCCCAATTTTTCCTTTACTTCACTTATTTGGTTTTCAAAATCCTTCTTTAACTCTTCTATGGCCTGTAACCAATTCATATTTTTCTTGGAAACTTTTGGTGCAGGAGTTCAGACCTCATTTTCTTCCTCCTGTTCCATGCTTTGATCCTTTTTATCCCCAAAAAAGGAATCCAAAGTTGAATTGCTGTGCTTTCTTTGCTTCCTTTGCTTGCTTATGTTGCCACTCAGTTACTTAACTTTTGAGCCGTAGTAGAACTCTGCTTCCAGAGAGGAGAGCTTTGTCTCAAATCACTGGGGTTTTCACAGCTGCTGGAGCTATTAGTTGGGTACCCTCTCTGAAGCCTCCACCAGCTCTTGTACCTGGTCACACACCCCAGGACCTCCACCCTAGACAGTGATCCAGATTCAAGCAGGTTAAAGCAAGAACAATTACCCCTCAGACTGGGTGCTTTGTCCCCCTACAATTTGCAGGCTGGGAGCTCTGAAGCTGCCACACAGCAGCTACTGCATGGCAGCAGTGCCTCAGCCGTTCTACCTCTGCAGGGCAGATGCCAGACCGCACTCCTGGACCCCCTGTTCTCACAAAGTTCACACTGACCTCTCACTTTGTCTTTGGCATTTATGGGTTGATAAATCTGCAAACTGCCACAGCTGCTGGTGGTCCACTCTCCTAAAATCCCTCCAGCTGGTGGCTGGTCAGGGGCTGCCCTGAGGCTAAAACCACAGGCTCACACAGGGTTGGGCTCTGCTCCCAGTGTCCTGCAACAGACCCTTCTTGTCTACCTGCCAGGCTGCCTTCAGTGAGAGGTTTGTTTCTCTCTGTCACTTTGTGGGTTCTATAGCCCTAAAGTTTCTTTAGAGTCATTTTTTATAGGTATTTGAGGTGGTCATGGAGGGAGCATATGGAGTTTTCCTGTTTCTGTTTCCATCTTGGCTCTGCCTCCTCTTAACTTAAAATTTAAAAATTCAATGAAGATGTTTTATTGGATAACCTCTAAGAAGATCTCTTCCTAATCTTGAGCTATGAACCTATGATTTTATATAACTCCCTTTCACTTCTACATGATTCCCACCAACCTAAAGTGATGGGAGCTGTAGCCTATGTACCTATCACATTTCATAGAGCCCACTGCTTCTAATGTGCAAAGAAACCAACAGATCAATAGTATACAAGGCAGGTATTATGTAATTAGACACAGATTTTACACCAAAGTTCATTCTTTGCTATTACACAGTGCTAATGTAGTGACGGGGTAATGGGCAGAGAAATAAGCATAAGGAGAAGAAGATTTAGACATCAGACCACAACCCTGAATGACATGGTCTCTATCCTTATGCCTTCTGCTCTAAAAACAAATCCTAATGGATCAAGGCATCTCCCAAACACCATGTCTATAACACCAATCCATTTACTCACTCTAATATCACTCCACAGGGCCTATCTCCTCTCTAATCTCATTGAACAGCATACCCAGAACATGCTCTCCCAATGTGCTGATTCCTTCCTGCCATAATGGTAATAGTCCCTGTTCTTGTGTCCCAAATAACAATCAATATACATCAGCCTCCAG